>NW_003852457.1:826371-827757 GCF_000181295.1 Otolemur garnettii
TTGAGGCTCTGTCTCAAAAAAAAATAAATAAATAAATAAAATAGAGTAAATGGGGGCAGAGAGATAATTAATTTTTCAAAGAATATTTAAAAGCTGTATGTGAGCTTGGGGAAGTTATTTATCCACTCTTGAAAGAATAGGATCACAAATACTGCTCATGTTCTACTTTTCAGGATTAAATGAAATAATGTATCTCAAATGCTTTAAATTACACATGGCTCATGAAAAGCATATACTGCGTTAGCTAATCTAAGTGGTAGTGGCAACAAAAGATTTCTCCAATAGAAACACAGATCTTAAGACTGTAGAAGAGTTGCCAGTTACAATTAAGCATCTTAGAATAATCTGGTTATTTACATTTAACTTTAAGGTAAGCAGCAACAGAAGTACATAATATCCGAGTTTAAGTCTTGGCTTTACCATTTACTGTCCTCGGGGTGTATCTTGAAGCCTCCACAGCTGCTTTTCTAAACTTAGGATAATCTAACAGTAGCTACTCTATAGGGTTCTTGGGAGACTTAAGTGAGGTGTTGCACATAGTCTACTTCAGTGCTTAGAAAGTGTTTTAAAAGACTTAGCTGTTCTTATTGTCCAGATTTCAAAATATCTACCACATCTTTTTGACTTTGTATGAATGTATGACAGAAAAATAGATGTTAATACATTAATAAGTGAAGCCACGGCAGGAGGGATTGCTTGAGACCAGGAGTTTAAGACCAGCCTGGGCAATATAGTAAGACCCAGCCTCCACAGAATGTTTTTCAAAGTTAGCCAGTGTCGGGGCAGGCATTTGGCATCCCGGCTACTTAGGAGGATCACTTGAGCACAGGCTAGATGACAGAGTTAAACTCTTGTCTTTTAGTTAACTAATTATGAATCAGTAAGTAACATCTTAAAAATTTTTTTATTTTTTTATTATGCTACAACATGAATTCTAAAAGTTTTAGGTTTGATTAATCACATGAGATTGCTTACACTACTTCTCTGTGTATGTGTGTATTTTTTTTTTTATTGAATGGTAACTATGTACATTAATGCACCTCTGGGGTACAGTGTGGGGTTTTCACACACAATCTGCAACACTTCCATCAAACTGGTTAACATAGCCTTCGTGTCATTTTCTTAATTATTATTTTAAAACGTTCACATTCTGCTCTTAGAAAGATTCACTTGTACCCTTGTAAGATAAACCTCAGAAGTGATCCCTCCAATCCTCCTCCCTCCACTCATTCCCCTCCCCCCTTCCCGTATTCTTAGGCTATTATTAGGTTATAGCTTACATATAAAAGGTATAAATTAGTTTCATAATAGGGATGTGTACATTGGATACTTTTTCTTCCATTCTTGTGATACTTTGCTCAGAAGAACATTCTCCAGCTCCATCCA
>NW_003852457.1:832429-838281 GCF_000181295.1 Otolemur garnettii
GAGTTGCCAGAGTTTTTCCACTGATTCCGCCCTATGCTGAGTTTACCTTGTTTGGAGGGCTTATCAGAACTGTTCAGTTGGTGGCTTCTTTTGGTTGCCCAGGGAGACAGGCCAAGTGTGTCTGTTGTCTTCTCCCAGTTCTTGGATGTTGGGGCAACCTGGGTGCAGTGGAACAGTAGCAGCTTTTGGTTGTAATTTCAGGGTCGCAGCTCGACTCAGGAAGGTTGAAGTGCGCTCTTCAATCTTCTCTCTTGGCTCTGCTCCAGACCATCAGCTAACTTGTTAAACTTCTGTCCTTTAAGCTTCCTTCTGGATGAGAGCTTCTGTAAAAACCGGGGCTGCAGTCTGCCATCTTGGCTCCGCCCCCCTCTCTGAGTGTTTTTATTATTATTTTATTTTATTTTTGAGATAGAGTATCACTATGTCACCCTGTAGAGTTCTGTGCCGTCACAGCTCACAGCAACCTCCAAGTCTTGGGCTTAAGCCTCTCAGCCTCCCAGGTAGCTGGGACTACAGCTGCCCACCACAGCACCCTGCACCCTTATCGTTGTTGTTGTAGTCATCATTGTTGTTTGGTAGGCCTGGGCTAGATCCGAACCCACCAGCTGCATTGTATGTGGCTGGCACCCTAGCTGCTGAGCTACAAACACTGAGCCCTCTGTGTTTTTAAAGTGGTTTTATATTTGCTTCCAAAATTCCTTTCAAAGGTGGTGTCTAAATTCCTCTTTACTAGTCATACCAGTATTTTCCTTCTCGCTGCATCCTTTTGGTCCTAGATAGTATCTAGAAGAGTAATCTGTTTCTCAGTTATCCCTATCTTAAAATGTTCACAGCATCTCAACTTTAAGGGGTGTATTTTTGTGTTTTGTTTTGGTCTTTAGCCTTCCCAGTACTAAAAAAACTAATAAAGAGCATATCTAATTTAACAGGAGTTTAATGAAAACTTTAAATTGTTTCCACTAAAAATTAGGTCATAATTTTTTTTAATTCTTTTTATTGTTGGGGATTCATTGAGGGTACAAGAAACCAGGTTACTGTGATTGCATTTGTTAAGTAAAGTCCCTCTTGTAATTGTGTCTTACCTCCAAAAACTGTCTGATGATAATTCTTACCCCTCCTTGGTTCTTACCCACACATAGATGTCCAGTGTTTTGTCCATCTCTGTCATAGATCTAGCTCTCCAGTTTGGTTTTGTGTGAAGTAGGTTAATCTCCAATAAGATTAAACTTGGATTTCATAAGTATTAGTCCCTCTTTCCTCCCGTCGTCCCTCCATTATAGATCATTGTCATGTGATCGTTGTCACCTTTTTTGAATTTCCCACCTCCTGTGAAGGATGAGTATTTCTGTCTTTTTCACTAAAGGAACCTGAGGCTTAGAAAAACCATATGACTTGCCCTGGATTATACAGCTAACAAGGGACAGAACCAAGGTCTTAGGCCTCTTCCTTCTTCCTCCCAGGCCAGTGATCATTCTTACCTCTTTACCACAGTGCCCTCCGGGGGCAGACGGTGCCGCTGACATCCACATCCCTCTTGTACTTCTCCATGGTCTGTCCACTTCCCCCTCACTTGTCTTATTTGTAAAGAGAGACTTGAGTAGATGTTTACATTTTAGCTGACATCTAGATATTAACTATTTGTCATTAGAACCTAATCCTCAGAACCCACAGTAAAATCCTTAAACCTATCCTTTCACTAACATAATTCCTTTCTGTCAATTCTGTTTCTATTATAATTTCCTTCTCCCCTCAGTTTTTCTCTAGTTTTTCTTAATCCCTTGCACTGAATTTTGTCTCCAGGGTTAAAATCCCTAGAAACTTTTTTTTTTTTTTTTTTTTTTTTGAGACTGAGTCTCAAGCTATCGCCCTGGATAGAGTGCCATGGCTTCGCAGCTCACAACAACCTCAGACTCCTGGACTTAAGTGATTTTCTTGCCTCAGCCTCCCAAGTAGCTGGGACTGCAGGTGCCCACCACAACACCCAGCCATTTTTTGGTTGTAGTTGTCATTGTTGTTTGGCAGGCCTGGGCCAGATGCGAACTCACGAGCTCTGGTATATGTGGCTGGTGCCCTCGCCACTGAGCCCCTACAAGCATTCAAGAAGAATAGAGCAGGCAGGAATGTCTTTCTCTTCCTCTCTGGAAGGTGACCTATCTGTAGCTTTGGATGATTCCTCCTCTCTTTCAACTTATAGAGGAGCAAGGAAATGAGATTGGGTGAAGAGATGGAGGAAACAAATGTAGAAAACATTGGCTTCACAAAACATTTGGCTTCAGTAGCCAAACTGAATATACCTAAAGTCAACACAGGCATGAGAAGCAGAAGTTCTCTGTGGTTATTGTATTAGTTCTCGACTACGAGGACTTGACACTTGGGAACCAGTGCTCATCTTTTGTCACTCCCTTCCCTAAGCTGCATTTTAGCAGCACATTTTGCATTGTACTTTTAGTGCTTGCTCTGGGGATTACAGTGCACATTTTTACCTTTTCATAATCTACTTAGAGTTAATTAATAGTATTTCATTTAAAATGTAGAAACTTTCCAACCAGGAATGTCCATTTGCCACCGATACTGTGCTGTCGTTTTCGTATGTATTACATTCATGTATATCATTAACCGCATAAATAAGGTGGTAATGTTTGTCTTAAATTCCTTTTTTCATAAATAGCTGGGAGCAAATGTGTGTGCCACCATGTCCAGCTAATTTCGTAATTTTTTTTTTTTTTTAGTGATGATACCGAGGCTGGTTTAAACTCCTGGCCTTCCAAAGTTTAGAAAAATAGGTGTAAGCCACCATATCCAGCATTAAATGCCATTTTAAAGACTTTTATATTTACCTTCGTGTAATGCTCCATTCTTAGGATCTTATTTCCATTTGGTTTCTCTTCAGCCTAAGGAGCTTTCTTCACATTCATTTTGGTACAGGCTATTTGGTGGTTAATTCCATTAGTTTCATTTTCTCTAAAACTGAACTGAACTTACTTTTGCTGAATGTAGAATTCTGGGTTGACATAGTTGTTATTTTATTTTCCTTCCAGCATTTGAAGGATGTTCTTACACTGTCTTCTGCCCTGTTCTGTCTAGTGAGCAGTCACTGGCCATTCACACCTTAATTCCCCTGCATATAATGTGTTGTTTTCTCTGCCATTGTTCATTATTTTCTTTCTTTCTTTGGCTTTGAGCAGTTTAAGTAGGATGTACTTGTGTTTTTACTTCTTTTTTTAAAATTGTGCTTCGGGTTTGCTGAGCCTCTTGAATCTAAAGCATCTTTTACCAAATTTGGAAAAACTTTGGCCATTATTTCTTCAGATATATTTTTTCTTTTTTAATTTCTCCTGCTTATTCTGACTCTAGTTGCATGTATATTAAGTCTCTTGATGGTGTCCTGCAGGTCTAGTCCCAGAGGCTCTTTGTTCTTTTTTTTTTTTCTTTTTCTTTCTTTTTTTCTTTCTTTTTTTTTTTTTAAGACAGAGTCCTACTATGTCACACTGGGTAGTGTGCTGTGGCGTAACAGCTCACAGCACCCTCAAACTCCTGGGCTTAAGTGATTATCTTGCCTCAGCCTCCCGAGTAGCTGGGACTACAGGCGCCAGCCACAACTCCAGGCTATTTTTGTTGCAGTTGTCAGTGTTGTTTAGCAGGCCCAGGCCAGGTTTGGATCCACCAGCCTCGGTGTATGTGACTGGCGCTATAAGTTACACTGTGCTATGGGTGCTGAGCCAGAGACTCTTTGTTCTTGTTATTCCTCCTCCCCCGCCCCCCACTTTCTCTGTGTCCTTCAGGTGAGATTTTATGTTTATATTGATTTATCTTCAGATTCCCTCTTTGTTCTATAATTTCCATCCTACTGATCATCCTACCCCATGGAGATTTCATTTCAGATATTGGGGGGTTTTGTCTGTTTATTTGTTTTGAGACAGACTCTTACTCTGTCCCCCAGGTTGGAGTGCTGTGGTCTCAACCTCAAACTCCTGGGTTCAAGCAATCTTCCTGTCTCAGCCTCCGGAGTAGCTGGGACTACAGGCGCCACCCCAACTAGTTTAGTTTTTCAATTTTTACTAGAGATGGGGTCCCATTCTTGCTCAGGCTGATCTTGGAAGTCCTGAGCTCAAGTGATCCTCCTGCATCGGGTCTCCCAGAGTGCTAAGATTATAGGCATGTGTAACCGTGCCCAGCCCAGATACTGTATTTTTCAATCATGAAACTTCTATTTGATTTTTTAATATTGTTTCCCTACTGAAATTCCCCATCATTTCATTCATTATGAACAAATTTTCTTCAGTATCATTGAATATAATGGCTTCTTTTAAATACTTGCATGCTAATTTCAACATTTGAGTCATCTTTGGAGTCATCTTTTTCCTTTTAAATGGTTCACATTTTCACGTTTATTTGTACCTCAGGAAGTTTTGGATTATATTCTGCACATTATGACTAATAAATTACAGAAACTCTAGATTCGTTTACATTCCTCTCCAGCGTGGTTGGTTGGCTTTTTGTTTTAGCTAGTCTCAGATTGCAGACTCTCCCTGCTGTGGGAGGGAGATGAGTTAGATGAGTTGCTTGGAGTCTGCGTTGTGTATTCAGACTCAATCAGAGATTTGGGCAGAATTTATTGTCAGGATTTGTGGCACTGCCTTTCTGACTCTGTTCTTCCTGGGATTTCCCCCCACACTTTTCATGAACTGTGCTTTCTGCAGATTCCACTTCTCTGATTCTTTAAGCTAGTAACTGGGCACTGCCTTCTGGATAATGGCCATTAAGAAGTGGAGGCCCACCCAGAGCCATTCTCCTCCTCCTGTGACAGGCAGCCCCTCCAGAATCTGCTGATTGGGTTCCCACACAGTTGTCTCACATAACCAGAGTTTATAACTCCCATCTGTCAAAGGGTTAGTCAAATAAGAGCCGCTCAAACATGCCAGAAAAGGAAGAGGTCACCATTTTAAAGTAAGATTTTAATAGAAATGATGTTTTAAAAAATAATTTTGAGATGAGTATTGCAGTACAACCAAGCAAAAGGCTTTCTTTCCACAGATCGAGATACTTAGTGAGGAGAGAAGTGTGGCTTCAGTGTACTGGGTGCACTGTGCCTGTTTATAGGAGAAAAGAAGCACAGGCCTCAGTGCTGAGACTGGATTGTGGCCTTGCCCATCCCCACCTCCGTCTCAAGCCAGCAGATTGTCCCCCCTCACCCCAAGATAGCATGGGGTTTTTGTTGTTGTTAAAAGGTCAATTCCATTCCTTTGTGGTGAGGCAATGTTGGGTAATTATAAGAGATCATATTTCAAAACTGGTATTCCTATATAAACTTGCCAAAACAAGCCAGCTCCTTGGACTTTTTTCCCTTCAAATTTTTTGCTGTTCTTTCTCTGGTATTTTCCAGATTAACCTAAATAACTGCAAACCCAGACTGATTTTATGTCCAAAGCAAATCTTTCGGTGTCATCCTTTTGTTTAGTGATCAAAGTCCAATTATTTTTTAAAAAATGAAAAGATATTCTCCCTATGTTAAGTAAAGCAAAAAGTATTTTATTTAAAAGAAGAAATGTTTTGTATTTTCAAAGAGAGGGGTTAGTTTGGTAGTAAAGTCACTGTTATGAAAAATTCTATAGAAAGGAAATAGATAAAAACTCTTCTCTTGCCTAATGATGGAACAAGGTAAGTAAGAACACAAAACTAACACGTATGTACAGGCGGGCACGTGGCTCACGCCTGTCATCCTAGCACAGTGGAAGGTTGAGGCAGGTGGATTGCTCAGGAGTTGGAGCCCAGCCTGAGCAAGAGTGAGACCCTGTCTCTAAAATATAGCTGGGTGTTACGGCAGGTGCCTATAGTCCCAGCTACTTGGGAGG
>NW_003852457.1:838370-840704 GCF_000181295.1 Otolemur garnettii
AAAAAAAAAAAAAAAAAAAAAAAACTACAGAAATGAAATAGATAAAAACTCCTTTCTTTTTTAATGATATGATAAGGCAGGTAATAATACAGAACTAACAAACACTTAAAAGTTTTATTAAATTTTTTTGGATGCTTTATTTTTCCATTTTAACGATAGATAAGACAGATTGTGATTCTCGTTTATGAAGTAGGTTGAAGTAGGCAAGATCTCCTGTGGTCACATAATTCAACAGAGACGTGGCTTCTATCTACTGCCCTTCTAGGACACATTGAGTGACTGGCACACCAGCCATTCTGGATCAGTTGGCCTTTTCTTTTCTTTTTTTTTTAAGAGACAGAGTCTCACTTTGTGGAGTCCACAGCTCACAGAAACCTCCAGCTCTTGGGCTTAGGCAGTTCTTTTGCCTCAGCCTCCTGAGTAGCTGGGACTACAGGCGCCTGCCACAGCGCCTGGCTATTTTTTTGTTGCAGTTTGACCGGGGCCAGGTTTGAACCCACCACCCTTGGTATATGGGGCCAGCACCCTACTCACTGAGGCACAGGTGCCGCCCTCAGTTGGCCTTTTCTGCTGAAAATTGTCTTTGTTAGAGATTCATTCTTGTATCTTTTTTTCTAGAGAACTAATGGACCACTTTCTTGCTAGCCATCAAAATACTTTAAAAATGAAATCATGTTTTGTTGCTCAGAAGGGACATGTAGTAAGACCTCTCCATTCTGGCTTACAAGGGTTTGAGACCAGGCTTCACAGAGAGTGTCACAGGCCAAAAGAGGAAAATCAGAGCAGCTCTCACAAGTTTTTATGTCCTTTTACTATGAATTAATTGCGTAATCAAAGTAGGGAATTAAAGTAAAACATTAAATAGCGCAGTCCCCCTTTTCAGGATTCTCTTCCTAGTTGGGACTCATGGATAAACAAAGGTGTAATTTTCAATTGTGCTAATATTTGCTAAATGACAAGTCTCTACTTTTATTATATCATCTATTTGCAAGGTATAGACTTAAAAACCACCGTTCTAGGGAAAAACATGAGAGCTCATTCATTGCCAACTCTCATTAGGCAGCTAAAGGCTTTCCAGTGGAATGTATTGCTGCTAAAAATATTTGTAGTTTGGGAAAATATGCTTCAGCCTGACCTTTTTGACACTCTGCACTCGGGTTTGTTGCTCTGGGTTCTTCAGCAGCTGTAAAGAAGAAAGCTAAGTGATGTCTCCTTATCCTCTCTTACTCCATCTATGGACTAGTCTTCCCATTGTAAAAACAGATATTTTTATGAGTTATTTATATTCTCAGTTTCTCTGAGCAACAAATTATGGTTTCTCAGAAATATTTTTACATGCTATTTTTAGTATGAGAATGAAGTACTGAGATCGAAGGAATTTGCTTCCCAGTTTTCATTATGTTCTTTGAGGAACGAGACTGGCATGTTTAGGGAAAAAAAAGAAAAAGACTGGGACATTTAATAAAAGAAATAGTAAAGTATCTGTAACATGCAAATGCTATTTAGCTAACAAGAGAAAAGAGATCCAGGTCTGACAGCAGCATGACCCTTAAAACCTAAATCCCACAACATGTTAGTGTGTGAGTAAGAACTAAAATTAAGAATTTAGACAGGGGCTCAGCACCTGTAGCTCAAGTGGCTAAGGTACCAGCCACATACACCTAAGATGGCGGGTTCGAATCCCACCCGAGTCTGCCAAACAAAAATGACAGCTGTAACCAAAAAATAGCTGGGTGTTGTGGCGGGCACCTGTGGTCCTAGCTACTTGGGAGGCTGAGGCAAGAGACTCACTTGAACTCAGGAGTTCGAGGTTGCTGTGAGTTGTGATGCCCCGGCACTCTACCCAGGGGGACAACTTGAGGCTCTGTCTCAAAAAAAAAAAAAAAAAAAAAAAGAATTTAGACAGGAAATTTGTGGGGTCATAGAATTGAGGGGAGTGAACGTGGGTGGAAAATTTAGGGCATGTGGAGCATGAGAAAGTCTCCTTATGGCAAGGGACTTCCCATGACATGTTCAGAGATTTTTGAGGGGGGGATTCATTGAGGGTACAAAGAACCAGGTTACATTGATTACATTTGTTAGGTAAAGTCCCTCTTACAATTGTGTCCTGCCCCCAAAAGGTGTGTCACACACTGTGACCCCCCCCAACCCCCTTCCCTCCTTCTTTCTCTCTGCTCTCCCTTCACCCATCTCCCACCATGTATTAGGTCATTAATTGTCCTTCTATTGGCTATTTGGAGATTTGAGAACAGTAACCTTAAGATTAGAGCCTGCAGTTTCACAAATTAACTTATGTAAACTAAAACGGTGATAGGGCCTTTTTTTTTTTTTTTT
>NW_003852457.1:841142-856841 GCF_000181295.1 Otolemur garnettii
ACTCCTGGGCTCAAGTGAGTCTCCTGCCTCAGCCTCCCAAGTAGCTGGGACCACAGGCACCCACCACAATACCCAGCTATTTTTTAGTTGCAGCTGTCATTGTTGTTTGGCGGCCCAGGCTGGATTTGAACCTGCCCCCTTAGGTGTATGTGGCTGACGCCTTAGCCACTTGAGCCACAGGCACTGAGCCTCTTTCTTAATTTTTATGGACTTGTTTAAGCCCAAAAATTTCAGGACATTCTGATTCAAGTTTTGTTGTTTATTTTAAGGGTCAGGTAATTGAGATCAGGGTGCTGAAAACTAACCAAGGACATGCTCCTCTCAGGCCACGGAGACCCTCCTTGGTCCAGTCTGTGACGGGTTCCTTCCTCCAGTGGCCATCTTCTCATGTTTGGCCAGTTGAGAGAACAGGAAGCTTGGTAATGCTCTCCTCTTTGCTAATGTGTGGATGTACTCTACTGATGGGGCCTCGCTCATCCATTCACCTGCCACTTATTAATGCACATTAGGATTCTAGGTCTGTGCCAATCCTGGACATGTAAAAATGGGGCTTCAAGTAACAACTCTTGGTCTAGGAGGAGCAAAAGTCAAGCAAACA
The DNA here is from genome assembly GCF_000181295.1 of Otolemur garnettii. Classification (NCBI taxonomy): domain Eukaryota; kingdom Metazoa; phylum Chordata; class Mammalia; order Primates; family Galagidae; genus Otolemur; species Otolemur garnettii. Next base: position 841,741 of record NW_003852457.1, read on the forward strand.
GATTATATGTAATGCCTTAGGCAAGAGTGAAAATCAAGTTAATGCCTTTAATCCTAGCACTTCTGGATCTCACTAGCCCCGGCAACATAGTGAGATCCTGCCTCTTTACCAAAAAAAAACTAGCCAGCATGGTGGGATGCACCTATACTCTAAATCAGGGGTCCTCAAACTTTTGAAACAGGGGGCCAGTTCACTGTCCCTCAGACCATTGGAGCGCCGGACTGCAGGCCCTAGGATGAGTTGGCTGCTAAGCAGGACAGGCAGCAGCGGCAAAAACACCCAGCAGGCCTAATAAATGTCCTAGGTGGGCTGCATGTGGCCCACGGGCCGTAGTTTGAGGACCCCTGCTCTAAATACTAAGGAGGCTAAGGCAGGAGGATCACTCAAGCCCAGGAGTTTGAGGTTATATTTAGCTATCTTGGCACCACTGCATTCCAGCCTGGACAATGCAGCAAGACTCTGTCTCAAAAAAGCAAAACAGAGCTGTAGTTGCTTTGGGAGCAAATGGGAGTATGATGTAACTCAGCCTGAAGAGCAGAAGGAGCTTCAGGGAAAGTGTTCTGGAGGACTAGTGTTTGACACTTGAGACATAAGTAGGAGCTGGCCAGATAAAGCAGAGAAAGCTTTTCCAGGCAAGAGAAAACACAAAGATAGTGGCGAACATAGTGGGTTTGGAGAGCGTACCTGGCATGGAGGAAGGACGACAGATCAGGAGCCGGGGAGACAGAGAAGATGACTTGGAAGCAGTTGTAGTTACTGCACTTGTGTGCACTGGGGCACCAGCTCTACAAATACACACACATGTATTTTTACTCCATTAGTAGCCTTTTGAGCAGTGGTTGCTACTGTAGAAACGAAAATAATTTTATGGTTGGGGGGTCACCACAACATAAGGAACTATATTAAAAGGTCGCAGCATTAGGAAGGTTGAGAACCACTGCTTTTGAGGTATGGATTTATTGGTGTTTCAGTCTAGAAATTTAAGGTGTACCTTCCAACTTTCCCACTGGTAAGTGATTGGGACTTGGTGAAGCTGTATTAGCTCAGGTATCAACTCCTATTTCCCTTAGTTGTAACTTCTTTGTATTTGCCAAGTTCTAAGGCATTGTACACCAGTGATGATGTTTTCACAGGCATATTCTTGATCTGTTGGTTTGATTGGTGGACAGTTGTAATTGTGTCACTAATACTACAGTGAGTGATGGGATAGATTTGCAAAAAGACATGTGCTTTTCAGCCTCAAGCTCTAATTGGATTTTAACTTGTTTGAAATACTTGAAGCTCCTTATGAGAATGGTAGCCATTAGGTACGTGGAATATTATTTCATGGGGAATTTGTGATAGTTCTTTCCATTTCAAAGCTTCTTGGATTTCAGAGCTTTTCGTATAGATTTTTCCTTTTGGTTTTCACAACAGCCCTTCAAAATCAGTAGTTCGGGTGGCATCTCATTTTGTGGGTGAAGCTTGGAGGTAACAGAGTTAACCACAGTCATATGACCTGAGGCAGAACGTCAGCGTGAATTCAGTGTGACTCAAACCCCACACTTTGCACACTGTGCCTTTCTGTTTTCCCATTCAGTTTGTTCATCACTGATAAAACTTGAATTTTCTTGGTGAAGTTACATGTCTTAACAGGTCATGATAATATGTATATTTACACATACACTATATTTTTTCATTTAGCAAATATTTTAGTGTAAACTGTGCCAGGTGCTGTTTGATTTGAAGTATAAGAAAAGTTTCTATAAATCTTAAATTTAAATACATAAAGAAAATTGAAATATAAAGCTGTTTATTTCCATGTAAGAATGGACAGAAGACATTGCTGTGCTCTTGGTCCCATAACACTGTGCTCAGGCTGGGTCTGTCTCTGAAGCCTGCCAGAGCTCTCTGTCCTTCTCAGTCACAACATATGTGTCCTGTTTCAGGAATTGAGATTTTCTTTTCTCACAGACAGAGCACCTCAAAGACCTTATCACCTGTGTCCCACTCACAGCAGAAAGTTAGCAAATACTTGATAAATGAGCAATCCTTGAGTAAATGCCCTGTCAGAGATACCTGCTGATGACAGCTAAGGATTATAGCAGGCGCTTTTGTAGCTCTGCTCTCCTTAACCCCTCACCAGCCTGAGGGGAGCACTCTCCTGATTAGAGGGTTAGGGCAGAGCATCACCCACCTACTGGAGTAGGACCCTCTCAGTACCCTATATCCCTAGACGTGGTCCTGGACTTGCACATAGACAGCCCACCTGGCTTACCTAGGCCTGGCACGTGGCCAGGTTCCCAACGGTGGCACCCAGCAGGCATCCTGCCTGTCCTTGGAGACTGCTGCAGAACTCTTAAATGCTGTTGAAAGCTTTGTGGTGTTTATTTGCTCGCCAGGATCATTTAACTGGAACAAAGGGGAAACTAAAATCCTATTTTGAGGAGAGGGTGGGATCTTCTACCTGAATGTTTTTATGTAAAATGATAAAGTGATCATTTATTTGAAGAGGACATTGCCTTTGCTTTGGGGGAGAAAAAAAATCCTAGCATCTGTAGTTGTGGTTTGCTGACTCAGGGCAGTTAGGAAATGAATTTTGTCTCTTTTCTTGATTCAGAAGGTGACTGTGTGAGTTGGGTTGTGTGAGAAACAGCACTCTAGCCTCCAGCCAGGCAGGAATGTCTTTTTAAACAGTTGAGCAAATTCCCAGATTAGAAAGAGTCTGGTGTAGCTGATGTCACTCTTTCCTGAGTAATTCTGGGTGGTTATTTACTGCACTCGATCTACCAGGAGGCCAGAAACTTTGAATGAGCTTCATTATTAGAACTGTAAAGTTGCAGGCATATAGAAAAGAGCTATTGGCACAGTTAGCTTGAAAGTTTCAAAACCCTGCCATGCACTGAGCCCCAGGGACTCTGTGTAGAAGGGAAAGGCTACCAGTGTCGCTCCAGCTGCGCTCGGAGGGACTTAGGAGATGGCAAGCAGCCGAGGGGAGCAAGCCGCCTAGCAGTTACTGCGGAGGCTGCGGCGGTATGTGGGACTTGAGATAGCTTCCCAGTGGTCAAGCAGCGGTAAGTAGTGGCCTTACTAACTGCAGGAATTTCCACTTTAAAGCAAAGGGTATTTTCAGAAACCCATGTAAAGACTGTTTGTTGCAGTTTTCCTTTTTTCCTGATCAAAAAAACAATGGTTAAGCTAAAAGTTAGGAAGATGTATTGAGCCATCCAGGGAGATTATTGGCTCGAGAACCAACTGGCCACATAGTGTGCTGGTGTGATCAGACATGCATATGCTTGACAAAGTGCTGCTTGGGGTATCTTGGGGTAATACTGTTCTGCTCAAAATAAACTTGAGCACACAACACTTCTCCTTGGCTCATTTTCTCCAACTTCTCTTTTCTTCTCCAGCTGTCCTTTTCTCACCTGTGACCCTGCTTTAAGTGGACTTGCCTGCTCAGACCAGGGCACTCTGCAGTCATTCATTTTGTGAAGTTAGAAACCTGATCCTTCTTTCCTTTGTGCATGGGCTTCTTTCTTCCTTGTTATCATCTACTACGAGCCAGCTAGTGTTCCTAAGATGAGGCAGGGTGGGGTCTGGTGACTCACCTGGTTGTCAGCTCCCTTTAAAACCATGTATTGTCTCTCTAGCACCATCCTGGAGGAGGAGAAGGCTCAGCAAGAAGAGCGGATGAGGATGGAGTCCCGAAGACAGGCCACAGTGTCCTGGGACTCCGGAGGGTCTGATGAAGCACCGCCTAAGGTAGCCATGCCCCCCCCCCCAACATTGGGTTATCCTGCTAACTTGAGATTTGTGATGTAGGCAGCTATTTTCTGGGAGGAGAAACTCCAGTATCAGGCTGTTCAAGAGTAACAATTACAACCCTAGGGAACGGTTTCTTCTTTGCTCCTTCTCTGGGCATTAGTTTATATGTCAGGTAGAGGCTATTTTAAGCCTTGAGTGAGTTGATCAGATGTTGTCTTTTAAACTGCTCTTCCTTTTCTTCCCCATTTTCCCTTCAACTCAATGGGCTCCCTGCCTTGAGGGAGGTTGTTGTTTTGTTGGTTGTCAGAGATCTCCCTAATGATCAAATCTGGATTCAAACATCAAACTGGGCCACAGACATTCTAGATTTTGCTTTATTTAAAAATGACCTGATCATATTCCTTTCATCTTTTTGGGAACTTTGCATACATTTTTGTTGTTGTTGTTCTGGCTGGTGCCTGAGTTGTTTGTATAGAAAAGCAAGTACATTACATCTCCTTTTGTTGCCCGAGTGGGATCTGCTGGCAGTGTCCTCAGGCCTTGCCTGCCCGTGCAGATTCAGTCCTGTGCTGGTGCCCTGTTAATTGCTGAGCTGGGCGGGGCTGGGGGTTTTAGACAGCATTGACAGAAATTGGTCCTTAAACACTTTCCTTAGTTTAAGAAGTCTTTATACACCTTTGCCTTTTCATAGGTTAGTTACAATTTTCACAGACTGGTTTAATTGTGTGAGTAATCCATTTCAGACCTTTTTCTAGAAAGTAAGTAGATAATAGGCTTTTTTGTGAATAATAATTGCACGCTGTTTGGCTGGGTGTGGTGGTGCCTGTAATCCCAGCACTTTGGGAGTTTAGGAGTTTAAGACCCCTGGGTAACATAGTGAGACACATCTCTACCAAAAAAAAATTAGCCAGGGTGATGACCTTGCCCCTATAGTCCTAGGTACTCTCTGAGGCAGGAGTATCACTTAAGCCCAGGAGTTGGAGGCTGCAGCAAGCTGTGATCACACCACTGTGCTTAAGCCTGGGCAGTAGAACAAGACCTCATCTCTAAAAAACTAATAATTAAATTACCTCTTTTTGATATGTGATTAGCTAAAAAATATATTAAGAAACTTTGACAATTATTTGTTTCATTTTCTTTTAGGAAAATGTTCAGAAATCTGTTAACACAAAGTATTGCTTAAGTCTTGTACCAGTTTTTTTTTTTTGAGACAGAGCCTCAAGCTGTCCCCCTGGGTAGAGTGCTATGGCTTACTGCTCACAGCAACCTCCAACTCCTGGGCTCAAGCGAGTCTCCTGCCTCAACCTCCCAAGTAGCTGGGACCACAGGCGCCCACCACAACGCCCAGCTATTTTTTGGTTGCAGCCATTATTGTTGTTTAGTGGGTCCGGGCTGGATTCGAACCTGCCACCTTAGGTATAGTGTGGCTGGCGCCTTAGCCGCTTGAGCCACAGGGGCCGAACCCCAGTTTATTATGATGATAGCTGGCCACTCACTTTCCTGGTCATCACTTTGAACCGTGTAACAGTAACATATTGCTATCACACATTGAGAGTGAAGACACGTGGTCAACAATTCTGCAGCAGAAGTTCAGAAGTAAAAGGTGCCTTAGGTCAGTCCCCTCTGTATGGAGAGAAACCAAGGCCCAGAGGAGGAAAACCACCCACATGGTCTGTGTGATGGATGTAGCTTTGAGCTAGGAAGTAAGCAAGCCAGAACATTTTTCTGTCATTTCCTAGTTTAATAACAACAAAGAATCCTTAGTTACCCACAGAAAGAAATAATGTGACCCCCTCATCCCAGCATTTAAGGCCATCCATATTCTATTTATAAGTTAGCCTGTTTTTTAAATTCAGTAATAAATACAGAATAGTTCAGTGTTGGGAGACAAGAGAATCTCATTTCTCAGGCCTTAAAGTCAAGTCGACCCATTCACATGGGACTCTTCTGTGTACAGTAGCTAGGAAAGTTACCTGCCTATTCCAAACTTCACTTTCACAATTTGTAAAATGAAGGTATTTATATTCTTTGCCTCTTAGGGATATTGTGGGGTGATTCATTTTATAGCACTTTATTTAGTACACAGAAGTGTTAGCATAGCATAGGGATTTGATGATGAGCACCAATAATGCAGCCCTTCTCTAATGCTCATGGAAAAAGTAAACATTTTTCTATATTCCAATCAGTTAGATTTTTAATCACTTTAATTTGGCTTGTTAAATTAGGTTCATGAGACAGATGGTTAGGCTTTTTTTGGTTTTAGCATAAAAAGACCATTTCTGCTTAAAATTTTAAATAAAGAACCCTACGTTTCATCTTTTTAGCTGTTTTCAAAATGCATATTTTGAGGCTCTTTAATCAGTTTGTTCTACCCTACACCAATTTTTATTGATCAGCTAAACCAATAAGCCATAATGGCATACTGCCTATTTCTGTGAAGTAAACTTTTTTTGGAAAACATCAACACATTTACTTGTATACTATCCATGGCCAGTTTTGCCTACACAGGCAGAGTTGAATAGTTGCAACAAAGACAGCATGGTTTACAAAACTTGAAATATTTACTGTTTGACCATTCAAGAAAAAGTATGAAAATCACCAAATCAATGGTTAGAAAATTATCTAAAGTAGTGTAGATTGGCGGGGCTCAGTGGCTCATGCCTGTAATCTTAACACTTTGGGAGGCCAAGGCAGGAAATTGCTTGAGTCCAAGAGTTTGAAACCAGCCTGGGCAACATAGTGAGACCCTGTTTCTATTAAAAATTCTTTTGTTTTCAAGCAAAAATTAGAATTTTGAAAAACATCAGCATGACCTTGACAGCCTTCCAATTCTTAGACTGTTCTGATGAGTTCAGGATGATGATAAGATTTTTTTTTAATGTATGTATTATATACTGAAATGTGATGATTTAGGGGAAGATCTACAGACCTCACTAAACCAGTATTTTCTAAGTGGGCAATACAAGATGTTACAAGATCACATGGGTTAGCGGTCCCTTCAAACTATAACTTAGAGTAATAGATTTTTTTTTTTAAACCCTTGTTTTATAACTGGTAGATGATACGGTCTCCAATTCCACATTACAAGTCACCTTTAAGCAACTACCTCCTGTTGAGTTTTAGAGTAGTATCAGGAAACAGTGTCTTCAGTTGTGCTAAAAAACTATTAAAATAATTCTCCCTTTTCCAACTTCATGATTATGTGAGGCTGCGTTTCTTCAGCTACTACAGTAAAACAGCATATCACAGCAAACTGCAGAAGCAGATCAGAGAATCTTTCCTCGTGCTGACATTAAGAGATTTATGTAAATGTAAAAGATGTCCTTCTTTTAGCTTTTGTTTGTTTCAAAAAATAGTTATTTTTTAAACATGATAGGATTAATACATACTTTTAAGTATGTGATTTAAGTTTTCATAAATACTGGTAGCTATATTCCAAATAAACAAAAGCTCTTCAAGTCCCTAGTAATTTTTAAAAGTGTAAAGGGGTGCTAAAAATGAAATATTGAGAATGGCTGCCTCAGAACAGCTTTAAAACAGCATCTCAAAGAAAATAAAGCCAGTTTTCTTCAGCCCTAATCAAACCTAGCCCTCCATTTATATAACAAAAAAAATTTTAATGGCCTGTTTACTAATCCTGAAATAAAATACATGCTAATAGAATAACTCACTAATTTCAAAATATTAGTGTAAGGATACTTAGGTTAGGAGACCTCACTTTACAGGAGAAGTAACAGGAAAGTTATTTTTGATGACACTGTGCACATATGTTTAAACATTGATGTCTGAGCACACCAGGAGACCTGTTTGCATAATCACCACAAATACCACAGCCACAAATACAGACCCCTCAGCCTCAACTGATAAGTATTTCATTAGTCTTGATGATGTGGTTTTCTAGAATGGTGAGAAGATCTTGGTAAAGTTTAAAGGAAATAAAATTGCCCATTAGTATACAAAGAAGTTGCTATTCTGCGAAGTTCGGCATCTGATAAACTAGGCTGAGTATCATTTGTGTTAATCTGTAAAGCAGTTTGTTCTAGGTTAGGTGACAGAACGGCTGTTGCTGCTTTACCTATAAAGTTGAGAGAGGCATCAGAAAGTCCTGTGTGATGTGAGACAGGTCCTTTTGTTGAGGTTTGTCCTCTTAACTGCCAAAATTCTCGCCTGCCTGGCCTCTACCCTTATATGCCAGTCGTTGCGAGCATCAGAAGCACCCTCACAAATACAGCTGTCCCTCAGCATCCATGAGGGAGTGGTACCAAAATCCCCAGATGCTTGTTGTTGGGTATGGTACAATATCTTCTTCCACTCTAGACTGTTTTTTGCTGTTTTTTTCCCTTGGAGACAAGGTCTCTTATCACCCAAGCTGGAGGACAGTGGTGCCAGCATAGCTCACTCACTGTAGCCTCAAACTTCTGGATTAAAGCTATCCTCTTGCCTTAACCTTCCAAGCAAATGGCACTACAGGCACCCACCATCACATCCAGCTAACTTTTCTTATTTTTTTTATAGAGACAGGGCTTATTTATATTGCCCAGACTGGTCTTAAAGTCCTGGCCTGAGGCAGGAGGATTGCTTGAGCCTAGGAGTTGGAGGCTCCTGTAAGCTAGGCTGACATCACAGCACTCTAGCATAGACAACAGAGTGAGACACCGTCTGAAAAAACAAATATGTGTATACACACACACACACACACACACACACACACACACGTACTTGAGTCTAAAGGGTAGTCCTTTGGGCTTCATGGAACATGCTCTGGAAACTGCTGTCCCAGTGCACAGTAGAGAAAAACAGAACACCTCCTTTCCTATTGGGTGGATCTTTGAAGAATTCATGCTCATACTTAGAGTAGATTGCAGTGGGGCACTTTTGAAATTTGACAGGGATAAGGAAGGGTTTCCCAGCCCAGGGCTAGAGCCAGTACAGGAGTAGTTGAGATCTGAAGAGCTGGAGGAGAGTGGAGGGCTCAAGTCTGTGTCAGGCTGGTGAAATCAGGAGACTGAAAGGATGGGAAATGTGCAAATGGAAGGAGACATTCTAGGCAGAGGGGGTTCCAGACGGACTACCCTTCAGACCCGTGTGTGTGTGTGTGTATGTGTGTATGGATTTGTGTTTTCAGACAGCTTCGGGGAGATGAGACTGATTAAGAGTCGCTACTAATGTACTCTGGTCCTAACTGCAGCTGAGCGTGTGTTGGTCCAGCGCTGTGGGGGAGGAGGAGTTTGCTTCACTCCCTTATACCTGCTGAGACTTAAAATCCATTTCCTTTTATCCTGGCCTGAGTTTGGCTGGAAAAAAATAAATGGTTTTCACCTTGTTAAATCCTTCAAGTTTTAGGAGCCATTTATTAACCTTTCTTTTAGCCTTGTGTTCAGACTAAACTATTCTTTTGCTATGAAATTTGAATTAATTTATCCCACAATAAAGTGGGAATTTTAGAGCAGTAAGCGACTTTAGAGACTCTACCTTACCTGTTTTTTTTTTTGTTTGTTTGTTTGTTTGTTTGTTTGGAGTTTTGGGCCAGGGCTGGGTTTGAACCCACCACCTCTGGCATATGGGGCCGGCGCCCTACTCCTTTGAGCCACAGGCACCACCCCGAGACTCTACCTTGTTATGGGTGAGGAAATAAAAGGCAGTGAGTGTGATCCCCAGACCATGACTACACAGCCAGGAAGTAGCAAGCTGAGTGGGTGTGCCCCTCCAGATCCCAGCTCACCAGACGAGAGGGCACGTGGGTTTCTCACACCCAAGGCGTTTAACATCCCTTTTTGTTATTGATGGTAGATTCGTGGCTTTATTGAGATACAACTCATATATCATACTATTTAACCATTTAAATTTTGCAGTTTACCATCTCTAGAATATTCAGAGTTGTCTAACCATCACGGTTAATTCTAGAACATTTTTATCACCCCAAAATGAAACCCTGCACCCATTAGCAGTCTTCTTACTTTCTCCCGATCTCTAACAACTACTCATCTATTTTCTCTTGTTTTTTCCCTATTCTGGACATTTCGTAAATGGATCATACAGAAATACAATTCTTTGTGGCTTTTTTTTTTCACTCAGTATTTTCAGACTTCGTCCATTTGGTGGCATGTGTCAGTATTTCATAACTTTTAATTACCAAATATTGATGAATTGATTGAATTTTGTTTATTCATCAGTTGATGGACACAGATTGTTCCTACTTTTTAGCTATTATAAGTAATGCTATTAAGAACATTCTTATACGTGGTTTTGGGCTTGCGCATTTAGAGACTAGGGGTCTCACTGTGTTGCCCCAGCTAGCCTTGAACTCCTGGGTTCAAGCAACTCTCCCACCTCAGCCTTCATGTAACTCATGTACATCTTTTCGTGTGGACATATATTTTTCCCAAAAGTGGAATTTGCTAGGTGGTATGGTAATTCCTTACATTCCCACCAACAATGCACGAGGGTTCCAGTTGCTCCGTATCCTTCTCAACACTTTCTTTTCTTTTTTTTATTATAACCATCCTACTGGTTGTGAAACCGTGGCTTACTGTGGTTTTGATTTGCCTCTTCTCGATGCAGGACGGTGTTGAGTATCTTCTCTTGTACTTTCTGGCCATTTGTTTATCTTCTTTAGATCTACTCAAGCCCTTTGTCCACTTTTCAGTTAGACTATTTGTCATTTTATTGTTGATGTATAAGAATTGTTTGTATATTCTAGATAAGAATATCTTATCAGACAAGTGATTTGCAAGTATTTTCTTCTATTCTTTAGGTTGTCTTTTTACTTTCTTGATGGCATAATTTACAATATGAAAGTTTCTAATTTTGGTGAAGTCCAATTTAGCTATTTTTTGGTATCAGAACTAAGATAATATTGTCTAACCCAAGGTCACAAAGATTTACTCTGATGTTTCCTTCTAAGCATCTTAAGGTTTTTCGCTTTAAGTCTATGGTCCATTTTGTGTTAATTTTTGTTAAATTTTGAGGAAGAGTTCAAACTTCATTTTTTTCACATGTGGATATCTGGTTGTCAAAGCATCATTTATTGAATAAACTATTCTTTCCCACATTGAAATGTCATAGCACTCTTTTTATGGTTCTTTTTAACTAAGCTCTATTAAAGAAGTATCTTTTCTACCCTTTTCATAATTCATATAATGCTCTGTTGCTTTGTTCACAGCCCAGCAGACCTGGTTATCCTAGCCCGAGGTCCAGCGAAGGATTTTATCCCAGCCCACAGCACATGGTACAGACCAATCATTACCAGGTATACCAGTTGTCACAGAAACAAAATGTGTTATTTGATCCTTCAGCTCTTTTGGGGTAGAAAAGTACATTGTATATATTTCTTTATCATTATTGTTATTATTTATGTACTTAGGAGTATGATTTGGCTAGCAAAAAGGCAAGAAAGTGGTCGCCCTGATTGTTGTCTGAGTGAGTGTTGTCTTGACACTCAGTGTAGGAGGCATTCATTACTTACTCAGTCTTAAAGCAGGTGGTTTGGGGCCTCCTGCAGCTCTTAACCCTTTCTCATCTACCTGCTCTTTAATAATAAAGGGCAAGGTGAATCCAATAGGCACATACCATGCATAGGTGGTACTGAACTGGGCAGTTTGTCTGGAAGGCAAGAGTAAAATTCAAATTCAAGTAAAATAAAATAAAATTCTGCTTAACAGAAACCAAATGAGATGCCACTATGGACGAGTGTGGAAACAGTGTGAGATTGACAAGACAAATATCTATACAAACTAGAAAAGGTTATCCTTGAAAGAAAAGGACCCAAAGCAAGCAAGTAATTTTGTTTACCTTTATTTTTGAGACAATGGTATTAGTTTTTATTGAGGTATAGTTTACTTACAGTGAAACGCACAGGTCTTCTTGTTTTGACCAAAGCACACACCAGTGTATTCCATCCCCATATCAGGATGGGGAATGTTTCTGTAACCCCAGGAAGTTTCCTTGTGCCCTTTCCCACCAGTTGCTGGCTGCCTCAGCCATATCCACTCTTAACAATTCCTAGTGCCAGAGATTCTTAATGCCTATTCTAGATTTTTTTTTTTGGAGACAGAGTCTCAAACTGTCGCTCTGGGTGGAATGCTGTGGGCTTAAGCAATTCTCCTGCCTCAGCCTCCCAAGCGTTTGGGACTACGGGTGCTTGCCACAACACCCAGCTATTTTTTTGTTGTTATTGTTGCAGCTGTCATTGGTCTTCAGGAGGTCTGGGCCAGGTTTGAACCCGCCAGCCCTGGTGTATGTGACTGGCACCCTACCTACCAAGCTACAGGTGCTGCCCTAGAATTTTTTTTTTAATGCAAGAGTCTCACTCTGTTGTCTTCAGTAGAGTGCTGTGCTATGGCATTATAGCTCACAGCAACCTCAAACTCTTTGACTCAAGTGATCCTCCTGCCTCAGCCTGGCAAGTAGCTGAGACTACAGGCACCTGCCACAATGCCTGTCTGGTTTTTTGATTTTTTTAGTAGAGACAGTGTCCCACTCTTGCTCAGGCTTATCTTGAACTCCTGAGCTCAAGTAATTCACGCACCTCGGCCTCCTAGAGTGCTGGGATAACAGGTCTGAGCCACCATGCCTTGCGCTAGAATTTTATATAAATGGAATCATGTAGTGTGTGCTTTTTTTGGTTTCAGCTTTTTCTACTCATTATAATGTCTGTAGGAGTCAGAATCCTGTTATTAAAGGGCCAGAACTTTCCTTCCTCCTCCACAGAGTTTTTGAGAACAGGGTTTAAATTGCAGCCTTTTTTGGGTCAGTGTGGGCAATTAACTGTTGGTACTAGGGTAACGAAGAATGCAAGCCCTGTGTCTTGTTAGAGGCAGGGATTAGAGAGACCATATGGCTGTGGTAGTGAAACGGGTTAAATTTCAGGCTCTTTCTCTACTGCCTTCAGATTCTAATACACTAATTCTGAAGTGGAGTGCAAGAATATCACATTGATAGCAACCAGTCCCAGTGGTTTGGAGGCAAATGACTCAGACCCATCTTTTTGAGAGACTGTTTTAGAGACTCACTTGCCTGGAGGAAGGGAAGTGAATTGTTTGAGGTCTCAGGTCATCTGTTGATTCAGCAGGATGTCAGTGAATGTCCCTTCACTCTGTGCCCAGCACTGTTTCAGGAGATGGGAGTGTAGAGATGAATAAGGGACTTCTTTGCTCGTGGGAGACACTCATAAGGCCCTTCCATCTTGGTCAATCTAGATTACCAACTCTATACTTGAAGGAGCCAGAACCCTGACCCAAGGCAGTGATCAGAGTAGCCAAAGGTGTATCACAGCTTAAGGAGAGAAGACCCACACCTCTAATGGCTGAGACACCTAAGCTCTAGCAAATAGCAGAAAGACCCTGAGCAGGATTGGTTACTGGCGTTATTTAGAGAAACAAGGCGGCACCTACTGAATGAGAGCCTGTTCACAGAGTGAGTGCTCTTTGTGTCCCTGCGGCTGACAGGAAGTCCTCACTGTGTGAGTTGGGGCTCCAGTACAGATGTTGGTGGCTGTCTGCCACCACTGTGGGGATTTCTCTCTGAGTGCTTAGAACAGTATGTAGAAATGAGTTAATAGGGAATAAAGTAAAACACCCATTTTTTTTTTTCATTAAACATCTGTATAATTAACCTCCGAAGCTCAAATTTTCCTGTCTTGTAAATGAGACCAGCTATAGGACATTTCCTGGCATCATTTCACATTCCTTTTATAGACTAAAGTGCCCACTGATCCTTTCACATACTGGTAGTTGGTGTTATGTAGAAACTGGCTTAGATCATTTGAAACCTCTTTGTTTTGAAAATTTCTAAAAGTTTTGTAGCAGTAATGCATCCATTTCCCTACAGAATAGTAGTGATACAGCATTTTGTATTTAGTAGGTTTTTGTTCTTGTTTTTTTGAGACAGAGTCTTACTATGTCACCCTCAACTCAGTAAGTGCTATGGCATCACAACTCATAGCAACTTCAAATTCTTAGGCTCAAGCGATTCTCTTACCTCAGCCTGCCAAGTAGCTGGGACTGCAGGCACCTGCCATACCGGCTGGCTATTTGGCTTTTTTTTTTTTTTTTAATTGTACTTGTTGTCATTTAGCAGACCCAGGCTAGGTTCAAACTTGCCAGCCCCAGTGTAACCACTGAGCTATGGGCGCTAAGCCTTAGTAGTTTTTTTTGTTTTTTTTTGAGACAGAGCCTCAAGCTGTCACCCTGGGTAGAGTGCTATGGCATCACAGCTCACAGCAACCTCCAACTCCTAGGCTCAAGCGAGTCTCTTGCCTCCACCTCCCAAGTAGCTGGGATTACAGGTGCCAGCCACAACACCCAGCTATTTTTTGGTTGCAGCCATCATTATTGTTTGGCGGGCTCGGGCTGGATTCAAACTCACCAGCTCAGGTGTATGTGGCTGGCACCTTAGCCACTTGAGCCACAGGCACCGAGCCTAGGAGTTTTTTTTATTACTAAGATATTTCCATTTAAATAAATAGTGAGAACTAGCTGTATATCTTACTTGAAAATGGATTTCATGTTGTCTGTATGGAACTTTGACATAAATTAATGTCTAAAAACCTAATAAATGCACAAAACCCTTGTTGAAGAATGTGTTGGTATTTGGAAATAATGAATTCAGCTGTGCTTTGTTTCATTAAAAATAAAAATGATGGCTGCAACCAAAAAATAGCCAGGCGTTGTGGCAGGCACCTGTAGTAACAGCTACTTGGGAGGCAGAGGCAAGAGAATCACTTGAGCCCAGGAGTTGGAGGTTGCTGTGAGCTGTGATGCCACAGTACTCTACCCTGGGCCACAGCTTGAGGCTCTTGTCTCAGAAAAAAAAAAAAAAAAGAACAACCTCAGCCTTACAATACTAACTTAATAAGCTATGGAACAAATACCAATTTTGTTCTTTCTTTCCCTTAGTTCAGAGAAGGAACCACATAAAGAAACTTCTTATTTTCCCTCTGCTCTTAAAAATCTTCTTCATTTCCAATCAAATGTGTACTCTTTGCCTTAGTCATCATTGTCAGAACTTGGAAGTATGACTTCTCCTACCATTGGCCCTTCACTGATTAGAGGACAGACATTTGGGGTTCTCTGTGGGGTTTTGTTTTATTCTTCTGGGGTGGTAGGTTGGGCAGGAAGGGGAAGTTCTGGAGCAGAGCATGGCTCAGCCACTTCGTGGCTTCCTGTTGCTTTTGCATGCAGGGATAATCTGCTCTCAGTATCTTGGTAAGTGAAAATTCAAAAGTAAATCAGTTTTTATTTTCTAGTACGTATTTGAATTAGTTGTCTAATGCATCCATAACAAATTGCCTTTCTTGAAGCTTTAGTTAAGAATCCATTTCCTTGTCTTACCAGCTTCTAGGCCACCTACACCCCTTG
>NW_003852457.1:857840-859647 GCF_000181295.1 Otolemur garnettii
CCCGTGTGTTAGGTGTCTAATGGTCCCTACTCCATGTTCAGAGCCCGTGTGTTAGGTGTCTCTGGCCATTCTTCAGTGGTCACATCTCCCTCTCCATGCTCCTCTGTCTCCCTCTTGCACTTTGGAGGAACCTGTGATTACATTGAACTCAGATAATCAAGGATAATCTTTCCATCTCAGGGTCCTTAATTTAGAGTCACATTTGCAAAGTCTCTTTTACCTTGCAAAGGAACATGATCGTATGTTCAAGGGACTAGAACGTGGGCATTTTGGCCAACCACAACATTCTCTGTAATTTGAGTTCCATTCTTCCATGTGTAAAACAGAATTGTGTAGAAGTGAAGCTATGGCAGAACATTCTCTTGCCTCCTCACCCATTTACAGGTCTCTGGCTACTCTGGCTCACATGGAATCACAGCCATGGCTGGCAGCATCTACCCAGGTCAGGCATCTCTTTTGGACCAAACAGATTCATGGAATCACAGACCTCAGGAGATATCAATGTGGCAACCCAACCTGGAGGTAAATTGGTGGTCTTGCGCTTCCGTTTAACACGTGGTTAGTGTTATTTAGAAACTGCCTTAGATCATTTGAAACCTCTGTTGAAACCTCTTAGGGAGATACCTAAGTTTTCTAGCACTAATGTATCCCTTTCCACCCAAAATAGTGGCAATACATCATTTTGTATTTAGTAGGTATCTTTATTTCTAAAACTCAATATTTTTTTATTTTGATGACTCAGTTCTTAGATCCAGATACTCCTCATCTATGCATATGCTTTCTGGCTTTGTGAATTTTTTTTAACTTAAAAAAAAAAAAGAAAAGAAAGAACCAAGGATAAATGTTGCTGTCATTATTCCATTCATTGGAAAGGCAAATCCCTAAGTTGAGTGTGATTAGCATATACATGAGGCCAAAGGAGAAATAGGAAGATTGAGCCTTCAGTTCTGTAGACGATGTTGATTTTTACTAAATTATCCTGGTAAAACCAAGAACTACTTCTACAGTGTTAGAAATTGTTTATTTGCCTCAAAGAGCATCTAACATGCTATTCATGTTCTTTACTTTGGAGTAAACATGTTTAATACTCTGTAATATCATATGTGTCATTTAAATCTTCTGTTTTACTTCCAATTTGTTGTGGAGTTTTTTGTTTGTTTTTTTCGTGAGGCAGTCTCCCTCTGTCACCCAGGCTGGAATGTAGTTCTCTAGACCCTCAAGCTCCTGTACTGAAGCAGTCTTCCCATCTCAGCTTCCTTTATAGCTGGGACCACAAGTGTGAGCCACCATGCCTGGCAAATATTTTTATCTTGTGTAGAGACAGACTCTTGGTGTGTTGTTTAGGTCTAGAACTCCTGGGCTTAAGTGATCCTCCTGCCTCAACCTCCTAAAGTGCTGGGATTACAGGCACGAGCTACTGCTCCCAACCCTAAATTATGTCTTTTTTTTTACTGTAAGTAACAGCATATTCTTTGCACATATCTTGTATTATTTCTTTAGAATAGACCTCCCCCCCAATAAGTGAATCTGTTCAACCTTGCTTAATTTAACCTTTTTAACAGTGTTGGACCCACATGTAACTGCAACCTCCAGAAAATACTCCCACCTGCACATTATGGAGACTGTTTTCACCACCTTTGCTTAACTATTTTGGTGGTTTTTTTGTTTTTTTGTTTTTTGGGGTTTTTTTGAGACAGAGCCTCAAGCTGTCCCCCTGGGTAGAGTACCGTGGCATCACAGCTCACAGCAACCTCCAACTCCTGGGCTCAAGAGATTCTCCTGCCTCAGCCTCCCAAGTAGCTGGGAC
>NW_003852457.1:859667-892282 GCF_000181295.1 Otolemur garnettii
CCTCCCAAGTAGCTGGGACCACAGGCGCCTGCCACAACGCCCGGCTATTTTTTGGTTGCAGCCGTCATTGTTGTTTGGCGGGTCCGGGCTGGATTCAAACCCGCCACCTTAGGTATATGTGGCTGGCGCCTTAGCCACTTGAGCCACAGGCGCTGAGTCTGCTTAACTATTTTGAAAGACACATAAAATAACGTAAGAGCTTTTGAATCGACTTTGGGGACTGCACATGGTATTTTCTCCCCATCTTCCAGGACTCTGCAGCATTGGACCTGCGAGGGATCGGTCAGGTGCTGCCGACTCACCTGATGGAAGAGCGGCTGATCCGGCAACAGCAGGAAATGGAAGAAGATCAGCGCTGGCTGGAGAAAGAGGAGAGGTTTCTGGTAATTGTGTTTCAGAAAAGATTCTTCCACATTTTAAAACTTCTTAGAATCATCCTTTCCAAAGTATGAGAGTTAGTTTAACATCTAGTCCCTAAAACTTGCAAGAGTGGGTTTTTACTTTTAGGGTTCAATTTCTAAGATTTTAGTAGTGGCATTATGAATGCGCCAGAGATGTGAGCATCTCTTTGGTTGTTACATTTCCACACTGTTTACAAAGAAACAACTCCCGCTTAAGTGCGAGCTTTCACATGAAAGCCTTTTGTCTCCCCAAACTCACCTTCCTGGCTTTCCTGACATGTGCACTATCTGTGTCTGGACTTAGAGATGGCAGATATCGTCCTTCAGCCAACCTTTGTCAACAACCCCCTTGAGAAGCCTCTGGGGGACAGAGCAGTCTCTGTGTGTTACTTGGCACAAACGTCCTTTTAGACTCGAGGCCCCTGCTGCCAAGCACTGCTGTGCCATCAGCTGTAGCACTAGGGCCTGTGAGAGCCTACTCCCTATCCTTCTTGAACCCTGAATAGCTATTTCAGCATTCCTGAAGTAGCCTGGAAAGAAATGTGGTTTAGAGAAGTCAGAATTCATATTGTTTCCACAAAATCTCAAACCAGTAACTTTACCTGGTCCCTTGTGCTTTGATTCGGTAAACATTCACTGGATGCTAACTTTGTGCTAAGTTCCAGGTTAAGGGACTAGATACCAAGGAGGGTTGGTTACAACCTCTGTTCTTAAATTGCTTCAAGTCTTATAGGCACAGAAACATTTAAATCAACAAGTAATGGTATTACACAACATGGTAGTTTCAGACTGAGTCTACAGAATTGATAAATGTGTAAAAGTCACACTCAAACAGGATGAGTTAGGGCTGGCCTCAAGCAAGCTGCAGTCTCAGTGCATGTGTGGGAACTTGGAAGTAGGTCACACTAGGAAGGAGCTCTTTCCTACCTATTTTTTATTTAGGCCTCATGTAATGTATGTACCATATTCAGGTCACTGACAGACAGGACTCACATGCCCTAGCTTAGCACACATCCTTCACAGTGTTGCTAACACATACACAGCGTGTTGCGATCACTGTCCTGTGTGTCTTCTCATATCAGCAGTCATTTGATCTTCAGGGCCACTATCTGAAGAAGACACAGGTCCAGAGTCCTTTGTCCAAAACCCTTGAGGGGTGATTCAGAATTTAGTACTTTTTTTAACTCTACAAATATGATGTGCACATTGTATGTTACATGAGACTCCATTAGTATCCCAGAGTAAAAACCACAGATACTTCTGTAGCAGAATATAAATATTCACATTAACAGGCAAATGCAGACTATAAAATATCAATTCAAATCAGGTTTTACTAACATATTCAAAGATTTTACAAATGAGGGTGAAGGAATGTGAACACCATCCATTTATTATCCTCATCTATAAAACAAAGTCCACCAGGTTACACAGCTGGGCATTGTCAAGTCTAGAATTCAGAGAGTTTTAACACTAGCTAGACTTTTCAGTGTATATGTACAATAAGATTATGTGAAACATTGGTAGACATTGTTAGTCATTTACCTTTGGAACAAAAGTTTTTTTGCTCTTTTGAGACAGTTTCTCACTTTTGTCACCCTCCACAGAGTGCCATGGTGTCATAGCTCGTGCAAACTTTTGTGCTCAAACAATCCTCTTGTCTCAGCCTCCCAAGTAGCTGGGAGTACAGGTGACCACCACAGTACCCTCTATTTTTTTAGAGACAGGGTCTCACTCTTGCTCAGGATGATCTTGAACTCCTGAGCTCAAGTGATCCACCTGCCTCAGCCTCTCAGAGTGCTTGGATTACAGGTATAAGACCCCTTTCTTATGCTTTCAACATTTAAACTTAATCCCAGCACATGGGAGACCGAGTTGAGTGGATTGCTTGAACTCAAGAGTTCAAGACCAGACTGAGCAAGAGCGAGACCCCCGTCTCTAAAAAATAGCTGGATGTTATGGCAGGTGCCTATAGTCCCAACTACTTGGGAGGCTGAGGCAAGAGAATTGCTTATGCCCATGAGTTTCAGGCTGCTGTGAGCTGTAATGCCACAGTACTCTACTAAGAGTGACAAAGTGAGACTCTTGTCTCAATAAAAATAAATAGGCTTAAATTTAATAAGTTTAATTGCTTTAGTTTAAAGCAGATCTTGAGCTATTAGGGCAAGTTGCAAAAAGTGGTTATTATTTACTGCTAATAATCTAGTTATTGTATCTGTGGTAAGAATATGCCTACTGGGCAGTGCTCATAGCTCAATGGGTAGGGCAATAGCCACATACGCCAGGCTGGCAGGTTCAGAACTGCCCAGGCCAGCTAAAACAACAGTGGCAACTGCAACAAAAAAATAGTCTAGCATTGTGGTGGGCACCTGTAGTCCCAGCTACTTGAGAGGCTGAGGCAAGAGAATCGCTTAAGCCCAAGAGTTTGAGGTTGCTGTGAGCTGTGAAGCCAGGGCACTCTTCTGAGAGTGACATAGTGAGATTCTGTCTCAAAAAATAAAAAAAATAAAAAAAGAATAGCTTGGCACCGATAGCACAGTGGTTACAGCTCCAGCCACATACACCAAAGGTGGCAGGTTCAAACCCAGCTCAGGCCAGCTAAACAAAAAATAGCAGGGCATTGTGGCAGGTGCCTGTAGTCCCAGCTATTTGGGAGGCTGAGGCAAGAGAATCACTTAAACCCAACAGTTGAAGGTTGCTGTGAGCTGTAAGGCCATGACACTCTACTGAGGGCAACATAGTGTCTCAAAAAAATACTAAAAGAATATGCCTGCCGTTCTCTAGCTCTCTATTTTAATTTTTTTGCCAGACAGCTCTTTTTCCAGACAGCATTGATTATTGATTGATTGATTGATTTTTTTTGCAGTTTTGGCTGGGGCCAGGCTTGAACCTGCCACCCCTGGTATATGGGGCCAGTGCCCTATTCCTTGGGCCACAGGCGCTGCTCTTGATTTATATTTTTTAAAGTAGGTGTTATACATGTAAATTCTCCAAACCAGTGTTGACGTATTTCAGTCCTAGTGACTGTGTGTGGCTGTGTTTGAATAGGGGTTTGCTATAGATGAGTGTGGAATGCCTCTGCTGTGATGTTGCTCTGACAAAGTAGGATGTGTAATAAGAACAGAAGGGGACCCTGTATAGGTCTGGGGGCCCTTGGAGGAGGCATCTGAGCCAAGGCTGAAAGGAGAAATTGGAATTTGCAGGGAACACAGGCTCGGGAAATACCCTGTAGCAGAGGGAAGTTTGTGGGTAACGTCGAGGGGTTATGAGACTACCTCCTGAGTCCTAGGCAGATGTGAGCAGAGCAGAGCACAGTCACTGCAAAGATTCTAGCAGAAGGCTCAAGATGTGCATTTACTCTCAAGGCTGGTCCATGGTTGTTGGTTTTTTTCTTCTTTGAGGTTGTTCACATATAGTGAACCACATAGGTTACATACACAGTTGGGTCAGTTTGGATGCATAGAAGCCTGTGTAACCCACACTCTGTGTAGGACATCCCAGCACTCCGGAGAGCTTCCAAATTATGTTCATAATCTATTCTTACATTTGGATAAATTATCTCACAGGGATTCTATTTAGTGCTGTGTCGAGTCCACATGATACTACCTGTAGGTCACCCTTGGAGTGTTTGTTTGTTCACAACTTTCTGGATTTCTCCCATACAGCTTTTTTTTTTTAAGACAAAAGTATCGCTTTGTTCCCTAGGTTAGAATGCACTGGCATTATCATAGCTCACTGCAGCCTCAAACTTCTGGAGCTCAAGTACTCCTCCTGCCTCAGTCTCCTGTATAGCTGGGACATCAGGTATGCACCACTGTGCCCAGCTGATTTTTCTATTTTTAGTAGAGATGAGGTCTTGTTCTGGCTCAGGCTGGTATTATTAATAATTCATTTAAGGTTGTGGTTTATTTTATTTGGGATTTAGCATTGATATTCTTAAGTGAGAATGATTTATTTTTTGTCATTGGTGGTTTGAGGATCAAAACAATACTGGTTTAAGATGAGTTGAATAATCCCCACCCCTGTCTTTGATTAGAGTATTTGTCTCTAGTCTTCCTTATTTGGCCATTTTATGAGCACCTCAAAATAAGCATGCCCAAAACTAAATTTGTAATGCTGTAGCCCAGATTTGCCTTTCCTTGTGTGATTTCTGTGACCTCCCAAGATAGCACCTGAAATGATGTCCCTTCTGTACCTTCTTTCTCACTCACGAAGGCATCACGGCCTGTTGGTTCTGTTCCTTAAGCACTGTGTAAATCTATCCTCTGTTGCACCTCTTCCTGTCCCTGTGCAGCCGTGTGCACATCTCAGCCTTTCTCGGCTGTGCCTCCCACAGGTATTTACCAAGCACCTCTTTTGCCCCAGCCCTGGACTCCAGAGCTACAAGAGTACATAAGACAGATGCACCCCCAGCTCGTGGGGCTTATGTTCTAGTCGGGAGAGAAGAGGGGAAAGGCTTAAAATGCAGGTCATCGACCAGAACTGCTGTCGTGAAAACAGTGAGTAGAGAGGGAAAGTAGGTAGTCTGAAAAAGAACCCCTGGTACATACACAAGTCAGAAGAATGAGGAAAGAGAAGGAAGTACATTCCAACCCAAGGGAAGCAGCAAGTTCAGAAGTCCTACTACAGCGGAGAGCATGGCTGAGGCAGGAGAGGGAGGCAGCTCCCAGTGGGGTGAGGGGACCTGGATTTTTTTCCTTTTAATGCAGTGGGAAACCATCAAAAGCCTTTTAAGTAGTGATAGCCACTTGTTCTTTTAGGAATATTACATCCTTTTCAGTGTGGAGGAAGTCCTAGGAGAGGCAGGAGGAGGACTGGGGAACTGTATGGAGGCCGCTGGGCATTGAGAGCATGTGAGGACGGAAGCTGTGCAGAGTCTAGGCTTGGGGTATGCTTTCTTGGCCGTGATCGGTTGGGTAAGCCATGACTCCACCGAGCCAGGCAACGGGACAGGAGAAGGGTTCAAAGCTGGGGTCAGGCAAAGGTGAGTGCTCCACTTTAGGCTTTTTAAACTGGGGTCTCCAGAATGTGTCCCCTTCCAAGCTATTTATGCAGAAGGAACAGCCTCAGCAGTAGTTCTGAGTGTCCTTCTTTAACCTAAAACCCACCAGTGGCTGCCACAGGGTGACAGCCACTGTCCCAGGTCAGCTCCCCCACAGGGCCCCACCCTCGGTTCTCCAGAAGAGCCTACACCTTCTGCCTGCTTGGCAGCTTAGGTAATGCTCCCTGCTTCACTGCCTACTCCCACTCTTGCTCTTTGGCCTCAGCCTAAATCTCATTTCCTTCTTAAAGCCTATTCTTGTACTCTGCTTCGTCCACAATCTCAAGTGCTTTTTTGGTGTGTTTTCATAGTATTCAGATGCATTTTTTGTTTTCTTTAAATTTTAGTTTGTTTTTTTTTTTAATTGTTGGGGATTCGTTGAGAGTACAAGAACCAGGTTATAGTGATTGCATTTGTTAGGTAAAGACCCTCTTACAATTGTGTCTTGCCCCCGAAAGGTGTGGCACACACCAAGACCCTACCTCCTCGCTCCTTCCCTCTCTCTCTTCTTCCTTTCCCCACCTCTCCCTCCTTCTTTCTCTCACTTTGTCCCTCTTGGTAGAGTGTTGTGGTGTCATAGCTCCCAGCAACCTCTAGCTCTTGGGCTCAAGTGATCCTCTTTCCTCAGCCTTCCAAGTAGCTGGGACTACAGGCGCTCACCACAATACCCAGCTACTTTTAGAGACAGGGTCTCCCTCTGGCTCAGGGTGGTCTCAAATCTGTGAGCTTAGGCAATCCACCTACCTCTGCCTTCCAGGGTGCTGGGATTAAGGCATGAGCCATACCCAGCTCAAATGCACTTTTGCTATATTATGGGAGGATAGTCAATTTCTGTTGCAGAATACAATTAGACTGTGTCAGGTATAGATTATGGGTTACTGGTTAGCTTGGGAGACATAGAAACCATAAATTAAATGTATTAAACATAGAAGGTAAGGTATGAAACATAAACCAACAAAGTGTTTGTGTTACTTAAAGACCGGGGCTTCTCTGCCTTGGCACGACTGGCATTTCATCCAGGTATTTCTTACTATCGTGGACATTGTAGGATATCTAGCAGCCTTCCTGGGTCTACCTGCCAGGTGGCAGGACTATCCTCTCCAAGTTACAACAACCAGAAATATCTGAAGTGTTCCCTGGAGACAGAATGGTGCCCATGTAAGAACTACTATTGCAGATGAAAAAGGAGGTCAGAAGTAACAGAGAAAAACCTGTGGACATTGTACAGCCCAGGACTCCAGTGTGGCCTGTCCACCCGCTTGTCACCTACCCTACATCTTTCCTAGCCTGTCTGGTTCTCTTCTCACTGTGTGTGGGTTTTTTCCTTAACTTAATGTGATTTGAGCATTAATAAGAGTCTTAATAAGCCTTTCTGTTGGGTGACCTCTGGGATAGCCTACCCAGTGCCAAATTAGAGGCTGTGGTTACATGGAGACAATTTCCACATGGCAAGTACCTTTCTTTCTTGCTCTGTCATCCTGGCTCAAGTGCTGTGGTGTCGTCATAGCTCACTATAACCTCAAATTCCTGGGCTAAAGTGATCCTCCTGCCTCAGTCTCTTTTGAGCAACACCACACCGGCTAACTGCTATTTTTGTAGAGATGGAGATCAGTCTCTTGCTTGGGCTGGTTGAGCGTAAGTGATCCTCCTGCTTCAGCCTCCTGTAGTGCCAGGATTGTAGGTGTGAACTGCCATGCTGGCCAATAGATGCCTTCCTTAATGCTCATAAGATAGCGTTGTGTTGTTTGTTTATTTTCCCTAGCATGCCGAAAGCCCTACAGAGGCAGGCACCACAGACTGTATCTTTGCTATTTGTCATTTAGTCCTCAGTGCCTGGCTTACAGAAAGCTGTTAGTACTGGGGAAACAGATGTTGCTTAACTCATGCCTTTTCTTATACTGCTGTGTGTGCCTGGACTCCTCATCTCCAGCTCCCCATGCCCCTGGACTCTGCCTGAAGAATCTCTTTTCATCTTTGAAAGACCCCTCTGTGTCACCTCAAAGATGATACCTTTCTTTATAGCAAGGTTTCTCTAACAGAGCATTGTTGACATTTAGGGCTGGGCAGTTGTAGGAAACTGTCCTGTGACTAGTAGGGGTGTTTTGCAGCATCCTTGGCTGTGCTCACTAGATGCCAGCAGCACCTTATCAAGCAGCAAGCATGATGCTCGAGTGGACTTACTGTAGTAGAGTGTGCTGTCCTTCGTCCTTTCTTTCTCTGCCAAAGTGTGAGCTTATTGAGGACAAGAGCTATGGCTTAACTGCCTGTGTCCTGCTTTATTTTCTTCCATATGCTTCTCACTGTGTGACAACATCTCACTTACCACCAGCAAGTAAGCATCACACTGCCCATTTTCCCCTCATCAGCAGTCAGGCTCAGTATTTGTTGAATGAACCATCACACAGCATCAGGCATTGTTAGGCATCTGAGTGTTTGCTGAATGAAAAATAAAAATAGATGTTGCATGAACCCTGGGAAAGTAGATATTATAATTATTCTATAAATGAGTAGCTTAAAATAAATTTTAATGTGCATAAAAATCACTGGGGAACTTATTATAAAACTCAGAATTGCATCAAATCTAGAGGAGCTGAGACTTACAGTGATAACACAACCCCTCTTGTTGTCCTGGGATCGCTCTCTGATCTTAGTCCTAGGGATACCTTGAAGGTTTGAAGTAGGTACTACCATAGGCAGAACACAAGGCTGGAAATCCAGAGACCCGTGGCAGGGGCCTGAGGTAGAGGAGACAGACTGGGATGGGAAAGGGGCAAACTTAAAAGGGATTAGATTTAGTGAGTTGGTAGGAAGTCAAGAGGAAGGAGGAATCTGAGATAGGACATCTAGCACTGGTGTCACCAAAAGTTACAGTGTGCCACCAAATGAGATGGAAATTCAGAAATGAGGGGTTCATTTCAGGAAAACATGATAACTTCAAGTTTAGACCTATGAGATACACAAGTGGGATATGGAGGAGGCAGGTGGGTGTAAGGAGCAGAGCCCAGGGTGGAGGGTGGGGCTAGAGATCCAAGTTTTCAGACGTCAGCACTGGGACAACTTGGCAGCTGGGTCTGCAGATAAGAAACCTGGCAAGGGTGTAGAGTGAGAAAGCGTCTTGGGCGTCCTTAGCTGAGGTGAAATTGAGAAGCTGTCTTGGTGCAGCTGTGCCTCTGGGTATATCCTTCATTTGGTAAAGCGACTCTAACAGTGGTAATGACACCCAACCATGGTCTTGTTGATGCTGTGTTTGTTTCAGTGCTGTCTTCTGCTTGCAAGCATTTGGTTACTCTGCCTCAGCCTCTGATGTGAGCTAGGCCCAGAGCTATTGGTAGGTGCCAGGCCAGGCCACCTGCTTTTAGATCCATCAGGTCATTGTCAAAGCTGTATGTCAAGAGGCCATCTGTCCTCTTCTCTTTTTTAATTGATGTTCTTACATTTGAAGTCCACAGCTCAATGAATCCTTTCCTTACCTTTGCATATGTCCCTGTAACCACTGCTCAGGTCCGTGTGCAGGACTTTTCCATCCCCAGAGGCACACGTGTGGCTCAGGTTGGATTCCCCAGACAGACTTGGAGAGAGATACGCAGGCAGCAGGTTTACTGGGAAGGGTGAGGAAAGTAGTGGCGCTGGGCCCATTGAGCCAAGGGAGGGAGCTGGGTCTTTAGAGCCACACCCATCAGTGTCTGGGTGCCCCCAGGGAGGTGACAAAACAATGAAGGAGTGGAAGGGGAGTCAGCTGGGAGTCATCAGAAACCCACCCTAGAGAGTGTGTGCCACACCTAAGGGAGCTCTGACACTACTCACTGCTCTGCCCGTCCCCATGCCCTCAGGTTCTCATGCTCAAGCCCAGGTAAGACCTCTCCCCTCTCAGGAGGCCTTTCCAATGCTTGACCCTCTAGCCCACTCAGCACCTGTCCTGCGTGCTGGGGATGACAACTTGCAGGTTACAGTGATAAACTAGTTTACAAGCTGTTCTAAAGTTGCGGTGGGGGAAGGGTCATGGTTTTATAGCAAAGAAAAGTGGCCTTGGTTGACACGCACATAATGACCTTCAGAAAATATCCTGGTCTGTCTTTCTTCCTCCTTGGTCAGTGTCTGAGTCACTGGTAGTGAGACCTGGTGGCTGCGCCTGTTTCCAGTGGAGTTTCTGCCAGGCAGGTTGTTACACATTTCCATGGAAAGTCATCATTCAGTGATGTGTTCTCCCAGATCATTTCCACATCTGAATGGCAAGGACTACAGTCCTGTTGTTAACAAAGCAGCAGTGAGGGCTCAGTGGGGTGGTGTGCTGAGAAGGCTTATCCCGCTGGAAAGTGCACAGCAAATGGCTGCTGCAGTCACAGCCATTTGTCTGTAAAGTGCTTCTTGACATGCTTGTTGCCATTGGGCTCACTGCTGAACGGTGAGAGATCCCATATGTCTGGGGCCACCTCAGAGTCCAGCTGCACAGAACAAGGAGGAGGATGTGCTAGTCACACTCTGGTATCCCCAACTGAGACTTGGTTCCTGGCACCTGCCCCTTACTCCTCAACCTTGAGCAAATTACCTCTGTGGAGTACAGACAGTACCTCCATCATAGGTTGGGGTGAATAGTGTGCTTGCTTATGAGAGTAGTGGAGGGAGTGGGGTGCACTGTTCATCTTTCAGAGGGCTTTTAGCTCTCTCTGTTTCTATCTCCAGAGCAGCCACAGCAAGTACATTGATGAGAATTTTCTGGAGCCTAAAACACCTCATATGATGGAAAGTTCCCGTGGATGGTCCCAGAACACCTTCACCCACTCCTGTGAAGACTAATCTCATAGATTGAGATATTTTAGCCACTTTTGAAGGGATTTTGCAAGGGAGCATTGCAGGCATCACTCAGGAACTGGATTTTTCTTCGTCGAAATTATTATTGATAAAGTTTTGCTATTGTTAGCGTCCTTAAATTGGTTATTTTTAGCAGTGAGGCATCAGGTGGGTCGTCTGAAAGGGCTGTGTTCTGCAAGGATGCTGCATCTGCTGGAGGGGCAGTCCCCAGGGCGGAGGGGCTTTCCAGTGCAGGCCTCGTCAAGCTGCATAGAAGGGCCAGTTTGTATCTTTTTCCAAATGCTTTTACATCAAACTCTTATAAACTAAAACTTTAAAATCAAATTACTTAACAAAGAAATTTTTAAAAATACTTCACAAAACACAAGCTTAACCCTTTTATTACAAACACCAATAGCCCAAAACTTGCTGTTGTAAATTACTACATAAAGTGTCCAGAGATGCTCACCTTCACCATCTGTTTGCGTTTCTTCTGGTTCCTGAGGGACCAGGGTAGAACTTCCGGAAAGTCAGCTGTGCACCCAGCTTCTGTTCTTACCTGAAATTTAGCTTTGTCAATAATGTTGCCCCAGTTTTTTCTAGATCAGACAGGTGTCCACTGAATGCACTCCGTTCTGAGAACTCACATTGTTATGGCTGCATCATTTACTGCCTCCTCTGCTGGTTCAGGAGTCCCTCTTCCAGCTCTCTCTATTAGCATGACAGCCCCACCCAGACTGTTTCCTGGAGGCCGCCTGGAGACCCCTGCCCATTGTCACATGGCCCACAGTATGTGGGCCAAGACAGCCAGA
This sequence comes from Otolemur garnettii, assembly GCF_000181295.1. Classification (NCBI taxonomy): domain Eukaryota; kingdom Metazoa; phylum Chordata; class Mammalia; order Primates; family Galagidae; genus Otolemur; species Otolemur garnettii. Next base: position 870,707 of record NW_003852457.1, read on the forward strand.
AACTGGAAATGATCTCCATTCCCATTAATAGCAAAATGGATAAATTATTCATGCAGTGGAATACTGCACAGCAGTAACAAAAGAATGCTCCGTGTTACACTGCAGTCCCTTCTCTTGTCCATAGCAGATGCTCTGTGTTACACTGCAATCCCTTTTCTTGTCCCCAGTTCAGATATTGCTCCTTCCAAGACAACTCCATGCCTGTGGGTCCACAGCTATAAAAGCTGTCTTGCAGACTGACCTATTTGCCAGAGAGTGCTGTTAGTCTTGGTCAGAACCAAGACTTGGTCAGTCTATGGAAAAGACTTTCTTTCCTATTGGACATTGCTTAAAAATAAGAGTAACTTTATGACTTCTTTCTTTCTTCCTTTCTTTTCTTTTCTTTCTTTTCTTTCTGTTTTTTTTGGAGACAGAGTCTTACTACGTTCCCCTGGGTAGAGTGCCATGGTATCACAGCTCACAGCAACCTCAAACTCTTGGGCTTAAGCAGTTCTCTTGCCTCCGCCTCCCAAGTAGCTGGGACTACAGGCACCCACCACAACACCCAGCTATTTTTTGGTTATAGTTGTCATTGTTTGGCAGGCCTGGGTCGGTTTCAAACCCTCCAGCCCCGGTGTCTGTGGCAGGTGCCCTAGCTGCTGAGCTACAGGCACCAAGCCTACTTTTTTCTTTTTGTTACTATATGCACAGTAATTTTCTTATTTACTATGTTAAAAGTAAGATTTTAACTTTAAAATGAGAAAATCCTGTTTATATAAAGCTTACTTTGTGTTCTGAGAAATAGTCCAGCATTTTTCCTCTTTACATAGCAGACCCAATCGGAATGAAAGATAAACTTTAAGAGTGTAGAGAGGGCAGTCGCAAGAGGCTGTCTGTCAGAAAACAGCTGCGCTTCCCGTGTCTGCTACTGGGCGAGGACACAGCCCTGCTCTTCCTTTCATGCCAGGTTCCACGTGTGACAGTAGTGTGGATCATCAAGAGAGCCAGGACTTGGAGTTGGAAGCCTTAAATTTAAAGTTCTCTAGAGCAATACCAGTGTGAGATTAAAGTCTGGAACTGAGCTGTCTTATTTCTATGTCCCCAGAACTTCAAGCAGGGCCTTCCTAAGCTGTGACCAGCCAGAGCTCGCATGTGCTCCTGGGGAGAACCTGCCGGCGTGGATCCGGCAGTTGCTCTTCTGGCTTGTGCCAGCTTGTCACAGTGCTCGTAAGAGCTTGGATTGGGGGCAGCCAGGAACTGGAAATGATCTCCTTTCCCATTAACAGCAAAATGGACAAATATTCATGCAGTGGAATACTGCACAGCAGTAACAAAAGAACATCTAGGAGGTGGGACCCTTCATGAATTCATCCTAAAGAAAGTGCTGCATACTTATTGCTGAATATGACTGTGGGCACCTTCCAGGTACTCCCCTTGGCCATCTGGTAACTGTACTGATATTCAGCAGTGAGGTATGTAGTGCTAGGATGAGTTCATGAATTTAATTGTCTGACCTTGTGTAACCACACACAATCAACAAACGAATCTTCCTTAATGATCACAAATGATGCCAGACACAGGAGAGTTTATATTTTATATAAAGTCCAATTTATGTCAAGTTCAGAGACAGGCAGGAGTCACCTGTGATCCTGTAAGTCAGCACATGATCCTCTGGGGAGGCAGGTACCAGCTGATGAGGGCACATAGAAACTTGGTGGGTACCTGTTCTGTTGTCTTCATCTGAACAGTGTGTTTTATGATCGTGTACATGTACTATGTATAAAAATGTGTTGAGCTTTATACTTAAGAAATTTGCACTTTGGCTGGGTGTGGTGGCTCACACCTATAATCCCAGCACTCTGGGAAACCAATGCAGGAGAATCACTTGAGCTCAGGAGTTTGAGACCAGCTTGAGCAAGAGTGAAACCCCATCTCTACTAAAAATAGAAAACTAGCCAGGTATTGTGGCAGACACCTATAGTCCCAGCTACTCAGGAGGCAAAGGCTAGGGGATCACTTAAACCCAGGAATTTGAGGTTGCTGTGAGCTGTGACATCACGGCACTCATGCCTGGGACGACACAGTGGGGCTCGGTCTCACAAAAAAAGAAAAGTAAAAAGATTGACTATGTCTTTTCATTCACAGAACATCATTTCAAAATCAAAACCCTGTCTTTAGGAAAATATCCCATTAGGGAATTGTGCATAATAAGCAAGTCATTTTGGCTCAGCGCCTGTGGCTCAAGTGGCTAAGGCGCCAGCCACATACACATAAGGTGGCGGGTTCGAATCCAGCCTGGGCCACCAAACGATGGCTGCAACTAAAAAAAAATAGCCAGGCGTTGTGGCGGGTGCCTGTGTTCCCAGCTACTTGGGAGGCAGAGGCAGGAGACTTGCTTAAGGCTCTGTCTCCAAAAAAAATAAATAAATAAGAAAGTCATTTCATGGGATTTATATGGAAATAAAAGTAGATAATTTACGAAAGTGCATGTACATGAACCACAGTTCCCTACTCTATATACAGTAAATATGAGTTGCTTTTTTTACCATATAAAAAAGGAAGTAGGGCGGTGCCAGTGGCTCAGTGAGTAGGGCACTGGACCCATATACCAAGGGTGGTGGGTTCAAACCCGGCCCCAGCCAAACTGTAACAAAAAATAGCCGAGCATTGTGGCGGGCGCCTGTAGTCCCAGCTACTCAGGAGACTGAGGCAAGAGAATCGCCTAAACCCAAGAGCTAGAGTTTGCTCTGAGCTGTGATGCCATGGCACTCTGCCGAGGGCGACAAAATGAGACTCTTTCTCTAAAAAAAAAATTAAAATACTCCCTGCACACAGAAGGTACTTCCTATCTGTTGACTGACTGAAGCCTGCCTTTACTGTTTAACAACTGTCTGCCTGATACAACTCATCTTCTCTCTAAGCTTAAGTTTCTCATCCACAAAATATTTCTCCTGCCTTAGTTTTCATTGAAGCATTCCTTCAGCACTTATGCACAACCACTCTGTGTATGGTGCTGCTGAGCACTTCCTTAATTCTGATAGTAACCATCTGAGGTGTGTGCAGGAGTGAGTCTGGAGAGGTCAAGTGCCTTGCCAAAGGGCAGGGGCAGTCAGGTCCCAGGCAGAATGCCGGGAGTGTTCGTGTCCTCCCACTGTCTGTCCAGTGTCCTGCCTGGTGGCAGATGTTGTAGTGGCACCAGCAGCTCTACAGCCTCTGACTTCATGGGGCTTAACATCTAATGATAAGAAACAGAAATGCCCAACTGGGAAAAGAGAGGAGGGGAAAATTACAACCATATACAGCATTTAAGAATTGGCAGAGAGTTTTAGAATGGTAACACAGGGCTGCTAGGGTACAGTGAGAGAAGACTGTGTTCTCCGCTTCTCCTGACACAGGTACATGTCCAGGCAGCTTTGTTTCTTTTTTTTTTTTTTTTTTTGAGACAGAGCCTCAAGCTGTCCCCCTGGGCAGAGTGCCGTGGCATTACAGCTCACAGCAACCTCCAACTCCTGGGCTCAAGCGAGTCTCCTGCCTCCGCCTCCCAAGTAGCTGGGACCACAGGCGCCCGCCACAACGCCCGGCCATTTTTTGGTTGCAGCCGTCATTGTTGTTTGGCGGGTCCGGGCTGGGGATTCGAACCCGCCACCTTAGGTGTACGTGGCTGGCGCCTTAGCCGGTTGAGCTATAGGCGCCGAGCCGGCAGCTTTGAACAATTTGGAAACTTATGCCGGGAATTTTCCAAAATGTCCAAACCCTTTGACTCAATAATTCTTTTCTTAGAAATCTGTCCCTGGGAAACAATCAGAGATTTAGTCAAAGATTTTCATACAAAAGTATTTATCTACAACCTATTTGTATAATTGAGGTTTTTTAAAAATGACCCAAACTTCCAATAGGAGAACTTTATTTTAATACTTATGTGGTGCTGACTTAATACTGTGCCAGTATTAACTCATTTCATCCTCTAACAATCCTATGTAACAGTTACAATTACTATTCCATTTTAGAGATAAAGAAAATTGAGACCCAGGTTACACAGCTTATAAAGGTTGAAGTTGGTATAGGTCCTGAAACTAACCATCAAATATCGTGCTCTTCACTACTAAATGGGGCGACATGAATTTCCTGAAAGGGAGCCCAGTTGTCAACATCAGGACGTTGACAGCGACACAGTGCTGCTGACCTGCAGGCTCTAGCCGTGCTTCCTCAGTCGTTCACTTGACGTCCTTCCCAGAGAACTTCTCCATTGTGAGCTGTATCACTTGTCTGTCTCTGGAGTCTCCTTAGGCTTGTTTGGTTCTGTGGTCCTGCCCAGAGTGTTTCCTGACCTTGGTACTCACACTGAGTAATGTTCTGTGACTTGTCGGTCTGAAGTCTGGTCTTCTCGGGCACATTTTCTCAAAGTCCATCGTGTTTAGGCATCTTTGTCTTCACTGTGTCTGGTGCTGAGGACGGCTTCCTGCACAGAGCTGCCTCAGCACTCTATGCTGGAGGGCTGGAGCAAGCCTCCATGACCTTCCTCAATTACCAGTGGGGATATGTTGGCCCTGTTTTCTCGCCTGCCTGTCAGAAGATTCTGCCCTTGAGTCAGGGACTACCTACCTCTTTAACTTTCCTACCCAGTCACTGCTGGGGATGCCTTCTGGGACAGTCCTTTTTGCAGCAGTTGCCAGCTTCATGCCTCTGGCTTGAGTTCCCCGTGTGGCATGGGATTTATGTATTACTAACATTGGGAGGAAGAATTCCTTTTTAAAATTATTACTTCCTCGTATTATAGCGCATATAAACACAGTACAGTGTTTTATCCTTTAAAGTTGTTTAAGTTATGCCCTTCAGAATTCAGAAATATCTGTATAAGACTTCTTTGGTTTACTTATGGACTGAGTTCTGTCATACATCATAGAAGTGTGCTTTCTTTCTTAACATGCATTGACGATTTAGGTCATTTTTTACCTGTATTTAGCTATTATTTTTCTAGTAAGGGGAATGTCTTTTGCTTGGAAGTTAATTCATTGTACAACAGCTTGTTGAGTGAGGGCCATGTGCCAACCAGGAACTGTGCCGTGCTCTAAGGAATCAGACTGGTACACATTAAGCTTATATAAATTCTGTTGAATGAACAGATAACAGGTAAGATGTGCTTTTTGCCCTCCACTTACTCTGCTCCCTTTCTGAGTGCTGTCCAGTCCATCTCAGGATCTCTGATTATCAGAGATTATTATAAATAAGCTGAAGTCTGCCTAGTATTGCAGGGCAACACAGAGGTTTCATGCTTTTCCTTGTGACAACCCTAAGGATGGTTAACAGCTGTTACTGGGGACCCTCTCTGATTAACTGTCAGTAACTCCTTCACCCGTTTCCTTGTAGCACCTATGCTCAGACCTCAGGCATTTTTTGAGGGCCCACTACATTCCAGGCACCACTGTGCCATGCTTGGAGGAAAATAAAGAGGGTGGGGGGAGTAGGCAAAGGACAGTGCAGGGAAGGAAGTTTACCTCTCAGCCATCAAAGGGTCGCTCTAATCTTCATGGTGAGTGTGTCCTTCACCAACTTCCCACCACAACTGACCCAGGGCCCATGAGGCCTTCAGTGCCACAGTGAAGAACTTGGACTTGATCACCATAGACTATGGAGGAACAGTCAGGATCTAATATAATAAAAACAGCAATTTAATTAGAGGTGCTCAAAGGTGGAGGCAGAGAAACTGAGAAGCTGGTACTATGAAGGGACTTGGGCCACCCCACTAGAATTGGGAAAAAGAGATGAAGCTCATTTCTACATTACCCACCCAAGAAGTGCTTGTGGATTGTGAACTTGGTGCCTAGCCCTGGTCAGGGACAGGAAATAGGAGATAAAGAGACAAAGCAGATACCATTCTTTGTCTAATGAGGAAAGTATTAGAATTACTGTGTGATCTGTGCCAATGTAGAGATCGCTGTAAGGCGGCACAAAGATGTGACCAGTTCTGCTTGAAGAGGAGGAGCCTCAGATAAGTGATATGTAGCTGGTTCTCGTGGAGGGAGGAGTTGTTTTCTAGGCAGAATGTGTGGCCACTGTGCATGGGCAAAGGGAGGCAAGAGTCAGCATGGCTGGCTGAAGGCTGCCCAAAGCCTACCTAGTTTTCTGGACCATAGGGTGGAGTTTTCATACAGAAAAAGCCTTCTTCCCAGCTCCTTCACTGTAAACCTAGGTAACCTACTTTGTTTATTCTGGTATTAGTTAAGTTTGTGAATGCTTACGTTAAATCCAGATTTTTCTCTTTGATTTCTACAATCTCACATATTTGCTGTTTTGGTGAGAGAGCCAAATCCACAGAAGTCTGGGTCTACCAGGAGGCAAAAGTGCCTGCTGTTTTTGTCCTGTGTTGGGGCTCTCTCAGTGAAGAAGGCCACGCTGCTCAGAGGGAGGAAAAGGACAGGTTTCCCTGCACAGGGTGCAGGGCAATGGAGCCCTTCCCAAGGCCACTGACCCCCACTCCTCATCACTGGGTTTTGAGAATTTTTTGAAATTGGGGAACTTTTAACTCTTCTCCTTCAGAGGACAATTGTGTTATAAAATATAAAAGGAATATAATACAGAATTTGTCAGTAATTTTCTAATCAACATCAGACTGTTTTGAATTTGTTTTATTTTCATTAGAAACCTGATGTGCGGCTCTCTCGAGGCAGCTTCGACAGGGAGGATGGAAGTCTCCAGGGCCCGGTAAGCATTGGCCTAAGTTTTCACCAGAATTTGATTTCAAATTTTCATGTGCATGGACCACAATGTTTATGTCCTAAGTTATCTGTACTTACCAATATTTGTCATATGGCACAGAATAATCTATTCCATAAGAAAGTGAACATTTTAGCTAAGATTATTAACATATGTGATCAATGAACAACCCAGAATTCTTATTCAGGTACAAAAGTTTTTTGCCCCATTACTGATACAGGGTTTTTAGTAGTAAGCCAAACTCCCTGGGACCTAAAGAAATATGCACACATATTAACTGTTATACACAACTTGTCATTTGCTGGATTTTTGTTGTTGCATGATTATGAAAGTTTCCATAGTCACATAAAGCTTGTTGAAGCAAGATTTTTTTTTCTTCTGAGAGTTACGGGGAGGAATGCCTAAAATTCTCTTTATGATTATTCCAAATACATTTAAAGCCTGCTAGAAATATTCCCTCGTGTTTGGAGAAAAGTAATTTAAATTGTTCTGTCAGGATTTCCACTTGGACTTGATCAGCATAGACCATGGAGGAACAGTCAAGATCTAATATAATGAAAACAGCACTTTAATTAAAGGTGTGTCTGTTTAAAATAAATACTGTGCCTGATGAAACCACGAGTTGACATCTAGTCACACATACATGGCTACAACTGTCAACACTTATCTTAAAACCTTTTAAACATTTTTCTATGTAATGCAGCACTCAATTTTAGAATAAAAGTATGTTAAATGTTTTCTAGATCTTTCCCTGACAAGCTTCTTTGAATAGAGTGCAACACCAACCTTAATCACAATTCTGTGTTCTCATGAAACTGTCATCACTTAGCTCCAAGATGCACATTATGGAATAACTGTGTCAGGAATTTTTCCCAATCTGTGCTATAAAATTCCATCAGCCTCAAGATCTAGGACTTCAAAGGTTTTCCAGTTAGCAGTGTGTGAAGGCTGGGCATTTCCCAGCAGAGCTGCTCAGTAGGCTCTGCCAGTAGTGCTTGTCAGGTGTTCTTCAGTTCCTCAGCAAGAAGGTCACATTACAGCCAGGCACGGTGGCTTACACCTGTAATCCTAGCACTCGGAGAGGCCGAGGCAGGTGGATTGTCTGAGTTCATGGGTTCAAGACCAGCCTGAGCAAGAGCGAGACCCTGTCTGTCAGAATAGCCAGGCATTGTGGCAGGCACCTGTAGTCCCAGGTACTTGAGAGGCTGAGGCAACAGAATCACTAAAGTCCAGGAGTTTGAGGTTGCTGTGAGCCGTGGTACTCTGATAGTTTCTGACAAAGTGAAACTATCTCAAAAAAAAAGAAGACGAAGAAGGTCACATTATTGGCCATTTAACATCTCACTTGAGCTCCTTCCTTATGTTGAAAGACTGATGCTAACAAGCATTCAATCCTAAATTGTTGAAAAGGAACAAAACTCAGCATGAAAATTAATTCTATTCAAGAGACTAGCTAATAAGGGCCAGGCATGGTGGCTTGCACCTATAATCCTAGCGCTCTGAGAAGCTGACACAGGAAGATCACTTAAAGAGTTTGCTTTAAGACTGGCCCGAGTGAGAGTGAAATAGAAAAACTATGGGAGGCCGAGGTAGGTGGATTGCTTGAGCTCAGGAGTTTGACATTGCTGTATTTAAAAAAAAAAAAAAAAAAAAAAGGAAAGAAAAAGAAAAACTAGCCAGGTGCAGTAGTCATAGCTACTCAGAAGGCTGAGGTAGGAGGATCATCTGAGCCCAAGAGTTTGAGGTTGCTGTGAGCTATGATGGTGCCACTGTACTCTAGCCAGAGCAAGACCCTTGTCTCCAAAAAAAGGAATATTGCTCATAGGAAATTTCTTAGATAAGGAAAATTATTTGTGTTCCAGTATGTGGCATGTAGAAAGCACTCAGAAAATATGTGAAGAGTGAATTAATTAAACCCACATAGAAAGATTATTTAGGAATGCTTTATTAATAACTTATAATACAATCAGACAAAATGTGAGGACACCCCCTGTGATCTCATGGTCCGCTGCGTGCCAGACCCAGGCAGTAGTAAGAGTACCTAGTACTGACTGAGAACCTGCTTGTTAATACTGTGAAGTGCTATACTGAGTAGCCACATCTCTCCTGACACATGGCACACTCTTGTCACTTATGTTTTGCAGACAAGTAGATAAGGGCTCCAAGAAAACTTTCCCAAGATGCCCTGCCACAGAACCAGAGGTCAGACAGCCTTTATGCACACATGGCCAGCCAGGTCCAGCAGGCCTCCCTAATTTCCTTCCTCCAGATGGGTTTCTCATTGTTTTGTATTGTTTTGTTTTTTCTTTTGTTCTTTCCTAAAGATAACAATCTAGTTGGCCCATTTCTTCAAATACTCTAGCTTTATCACTTTTGAAAATACACCACAGTTTCAAGGAAAACATTTTGACTGGACAACAATGTAGATTATAAATGGTTGTGAAGTAGTTAATAAATATTAATAGCAGGTTAGGAGAAAATTGATTTCATCATTGTGCATAAAAAGTAATGCTGGTTTTGTGCAGTGCTTTCTATTTATGGTGCCATTAAAACATGCAACCAACACAGCATGTTGGTTTTGTGGCAACCCAGTTTAGGTAAGTACAGTTAGCTGCAGTTTACCAAAGCCTCAGACGGGTCTATGACTCTGCCAAGGTATACAGCTGGATCCGTGCAAGACCCTGAGCGTGGCCTTGCTGCACACTCACCCTGTAAGACAAGGGCTTTCCTTTTCTGTTCCTACAGAATCCCAGGCTGTGTTGTACATACGCATACACAATCTAGATTATTCTAGACTGACTGAATAGGATTTTCGAGTTAACTGAACTTTATTACCTAAGTATCAACCAGAAAGTTTTTTGTATTTTCAACCTTTCTAAATGTGTGTGGGATTTACTGCTTGAACCAGTACACATAGCATAGCCCCTGTACTGTCTGTTTTTAATCCTGGCCATGCTTTCACCAGCTTCTGCCCTCACTTATCCTCTCTAGATCATTTCTCAAAAGGCCTAAACTTCTGCTTAAAACTGCAGTGCCTCCCCTCCTACCCAGCCATCTCCAGGCAGCTTCTTCCTTTGTTACACATAGATTCTCCTGGCAAAGTACAGAATGTGCAGTGTGCAATATGTGTTTATTGTTTATAATCTGCCTCGATGCTATAGCTCCATAGGGCAGATCTTCCTTTTATTATATCTAGAACAAAGCAGGTTTTCAGTAGTTAGTGGTTGAATAAATGGATGATATGAAAATGGCACCATAAATGAAAAGTACTGCACAAAGCTTATTCCTTAAGGAATCACCCACATCTTCAAGCTTCCAGGGTTCTACAAGCCTTTAAAATGGGAGGGATTAAATGGCATGGTGACACCTTCATTCTGGGGAGAGGACTAGCTTCAGTCCTGTGTGCCATTTCACAGCCCTCATGTTCTAAGGAAGTAGAAAGTAAGGCACCTTCGGTTGTGTGTTTTAACCAGTTCTCTGTTTTTAAATAAGCATGCAAAGTCTTCCTTTTCAGAAGTACAGAATTCTAAAAGGATTTTCCCCCATGTAGTTAGCTGTAGAAAGTTGTTTTTGTTGGTTTTTGATTTTTTGTTTTTGAGACTGAGTCTCTATAGCTCAGGCTGGAGTGTTGTGGTATTGTTATAGCTTCCTGCAACCTTAAACTCCTGGCCTAAGCGATCCTTCCACCTTGACCTCCCAAAATGCTAGGATCATAGATATAACCAGCATGCCTGGCTAGAAAGATTATTCTCAATGCAGTTTCAAGCATGACAACCTGAAATAGACTGATCTGAAGTGGAACTGTCTTTTATCCTATCCTGGGGAAGAAATTCACAGTAATCTCAAATTCTGGGTTCAAGGGATTCTCCTGCCTCAGCCTCCCAAGTAACTGGAACTACAGGTGCCTGCCACCACGCCTGGCAATTTTTCTCATTTTAGTAGAGAAAATGCCTTCTTAGGCTGGTCTCAAACTCCTAAGCTCAAGTGATCTTCTCATCTTGGCCTCTCAGAGTGCTGGAATTACAGGCATGAGCCACTATGCCCACCCCAAACATTTTAAATTGGTTGTGACCACCTCTGCTTGCTTATCCTGTCTTGCTTCTGTCACAGCCTGTTCCACACATCCTGTTGGCATAATTTGCTTACTGCTGGCTCCTTAAGGCAGGACCCTACTTTGCTTGTCTTGGTAGTACAGCATCTAGCCCAAGGCGTTGAAGGTGTGTGGGCAGGTTGGAGGGATGGGTTGTTATGCCACAGTACATACCAGTGCGTTGACTGAACTTTTCTTTTCCCACAGACTGGAAATCAGCACATATATCAGCCTGTGGGTAAACCAGGTAAATGAAGAAATAAATCGTGTGTGTCAAGAAGTTTGAATAATTTGGTGGGAATAAGTTTTGAATATACTATAGCTTTGGAATGCCCTCATGGTTATTTAACAGTTTTCCCTCTGAAGACCCCAGTAAGTATGCCGTTTTCCACATTTGGTTTATGCCAGGAATATTGGGGGAAAGGATTTCTTGCTGTGATATATCAGAAATGCTTCCTCAGAATGCAAGCTCAGTGTCTTTTATAAGAATGCCAGTAGGGATTTCTTTGGGAGCAGTTCCTTTCTCTTTATGAACACACATTACTGATGGGAATCATTCCATTTTACTAGATCCTGTAGCTCCACCAAAGAAACCACCTCGCCCTGGAGCCCCCGGTCACCTGGGCAGCCTAGCCAGCCTCAGCAGCCCTGGGGACAGTTACAACGAGGGCGTCAAGGTAGGCATCTGAGCCTGGCAGCACACGCTGCTTGCAGGACTTATGAGTCCCATAGTTCTCAGTTGATGACATATGTGTATTAGAGTGGAGACCAGGTTAAAAAGTGGGGTGAGCTAGAGTGAGATTATGGCATGATCCAGGATTTGATGTGTCTGGTTCTGGACCCCTATACAGTCAGGGAGAAGCTTAATGCAAGTGTTCTCTTTCCCATTACTCTCTCAGTGTGATAGATATTAGGAACTCAGAACCTAATTTTCTGTATACATCTTCCTTGAATCAGACAGAATATTTCTTTGTAATAAAGTCCTGAAACTTTTTCTGGTTTTAAAAATTAATTCAACCAAGATGGCTAGGATAAATGAAGACTCTATGTGCTCTCTGTGCAGGGTCAGTATTGCATTTGTGAAACCAGGCCATGCTGAGTAAAGTCATACTCAGACCCAGGGAAGTGTTCGCTCAGGCACAAACCACCACACACCACCTCTTCTCAGTTTGGGATTCCTCTGTAGTTGCTGCCTGTCCCTGAGAAGTGTGTAGCTGAAGCCATCAGTGTCCAGCTGTCCTGGGCCCCCTGAGCCTCAGGGTGATAAGTCCTAGAGAGGCTTAGGAGAACCCCTGGGCAAGGGTTGTCTTCCCCACTGGCTCACATAAGGAGAGGGGTCTTCTAACTTTCCACTGGAGATGGCAGCGTACCTCAAAAGAACATCCTGTTTCTCAATACTGATATGCCCTTTTCCCACATTCAGTGTCTCTAAAACTGGGATGGCATATGAGCTTAATTGGCAGTATTTTTTTGTCTTAGAGGTACATTAAAAAAGGGCCCATCTTAAAATCAGATAAACAATTGTATCAGGTTAAGACAAACTTTGTTTTACTAACATCCACCATGTAGTGAGTGTCTTCCCTGTGCCCAGTGCTGTTGACAGACTTTTCTCTCATATTTTAAATTCTTAGCATCAGTCTCACAAGGTTGCTGGTGGTATCATTTTTCATATGAGATGACCAAGGTTCACAGAGGTTCAGAAGTTTGTTCAGGGTTCCACAACTTCCATGTAGCTGAGCCAGTGTTTAACCGTGCACCTGGCTTACTGCACACTTTTGTGCTTCTACACAAAATTCCCACTTCCAAAGCCAACTCTGACTGATTCTAGGTTAGAAGTAAATACACTGTTGGCCTCCCACATGAGTCAGAGAGTCACTCCTAGGGAAGAGAAAGTGTCCTCTCTAGATCCAGCATGATAGTCTGCAGCTCAGAGGGAGAGGTTTTCCATTTCATTCTGGAGATGGTCAGAGAGTGGACTGGCCGGCTCCCTGTGGGGCATGGTGCATGTGCAACTGAGCCAGCGATGCCCTGGACATGGAGGTGCGTGCCTGCAGTCCCCCTACTCAGAAGGCCAAGGCAAGAAGACTATTTGAGCCCGGGAGTTCAAGTCTAGCCTGGACAACATAGCAAGATCCCATCTCTTATAGGAAAGGAGAAAAGGAGAAAATTAGTTAACATATTTCATTGTCATAGGCCAAAAGAGCAAACTTTGAAAGTGGCTTTTATTATAATGAAAAACCAACTTTAAAAATAGAAGGGACATCACCTTAGAATTGACCTATGTTCAGTTTTCATGGTTAGAATAACAGTAAATACAATAGGGAAAACCATTAATTCAGGGAATTAAGCAAGTAGACATCTTGATGAAAACAGTGTGCTTATTTAAAATACATTAAGATTTTAAAATGACAAATGGGAAAATATGCCCATATTTCTTCATTATCCGGTATAGGTTATTGAATTCAACCTAACAGAACAATATCGTTTTAATACAGAAATGCTTACATTTCATTATAACTAAAATAATTCATCTTAAGACTTAGTCAAAAATTTAAGTCTCACTTTTTTCTTAATGGCTTTATGTTTTGGTTCTTAAGTCTCTTAGTCTTCAAGCATCAACTTTTAAGTGGTTGGAACTGGCTCTGCCAATAGAAAGTAGTGGTTTATCATTAGCTCCCTGCCGGCTCTGTGCCTGTGGCTCAAGTGGCTTAGGCGCCAGCCACATACCCCTGAGCTGGCGGGTTCGAATCCAGCCTAGGCCCGCCAAACAACGATGGCTGCAACCAAAAAAATAGCCAGGCATTGTGGCGGGTGCTTGTAGTCCTAGCTGCGTGGGAGGCTGAGGCAGGAGAATCGCTCGAGCCCAGGAGTTGGAGGTTGCTGTGAACTGTGATGCCATAGCACTCTACCCAGGGCAACAGCTTGAGGCTCTGTCTAAAAAAAAAAAAAAAAAAAACTCACTGCCAAGGAATTTCCAAGCTGTCAAGCAATAGAAAATAGGAAGCCAATAGGATGTCTCTCCAAACTGCGATTTTATTTCTTAATGTGGCTGTGAATGGTCTCCAGAAACATCATGCCAGTACCCTCTATGACAAGAATTGGGCAAAGGGTAGAGTGCAAAAGCACAGAAGCTTTACCCAGGTAAAATAAGCCTCCCTCCCCCTCTAAGAGTTAGAGAACTATGGTATTGCTTCCTGATGGAACTCACCCTGTGGTACCCTCCTCAGAGATCCCTGTGCCTTCTTGTGTCAGGGTAGCTTGAACGAGCACACCCTTGCAGAGCTGACTGGAAGATCCCTGTGCCTCACAGTGCAGAAAGTAAAGTGCAAGAAGTCGTCTCCACTCCTGGAAATGATGTGCTTATAAATTACCTTCCTCTTTCTAGTGTACAGAAAAACATTGTGAGGATGGAACCTCTAAATTTAAGATTTGCCGAATGTGTATATTAAAGTGTTATTTTCGGGCACCTGTGGCTCAGTGGATAGGACACTGGCCCCATATACCAAAGGTGGTGGGTTTGAACCCGGCCCCGACCAGCTAAAACAACAGTGGCAATTGCAACAAAAAAATAGCTGGGCGTTGTGGTGGGTGCCTGTCTGTAGTCCCAGCTACTGGGGAGGCTGAGGCAAGAGAATTGCTTAAGCCCAAGAGTTGGAGGTTGCTGTGAGCTGTGATGCTACGGCACTCTACCCAGGGTGACATAGTGAGACTGTCTCAAAAAAAAAGAAAAGAAAAGAAAAAGTGTATTTTCATTCAGACAATTCTGAGGATAGGAGAAGACACCTACATTTCCCCAGTTCACTTAGCCTGTTAAGTTACAGTAGGCTAGTCCTGGTTTAAGCTTTAGAGAAGAAACATTTACTAAAACTGCTCAGTAAAGCAGTGGAACTTAACCATAAGGATCAGCTCAAAAGGAGAGTTTTTTGTTTTACTTTGTTTGTTTGTTTAAAAGCTCCTAATGTCTTAAATGCAGCCCCAAGCCAAGAGTATTATAGCATAAGGCTAGATGATGGAACAGGTTTCCACTGACGTTGTGGGGTCAGGGCGTGGGAATTGAGGGCTGTGTAGTTTCTCCTAAATCTCAGAAGAGGGATGAGTAGTTTTCAGTAATCAAGAACATACATCCTCCTCTTTCCTCTTTAAAGAGCCCTAATTCTGTTGATCTTGCACTGCTGCCAGACTGTTCTCTCAGGCTCTGCATGCTGCTCTCCCTGTGTCCTGTGAGTGCATGGCAGGCCTCCACTCTGCGCTCTGCTGCTGGACACGGAACCGAGGGGGAGCTGAGGGCAGGGAGGCAGGCTTGGAAACTAGCGCCTTTTGTTCTGCTCATGTGTTTTGGGGAGGGGGTTGTCTGACGCCTTTATTAATATTGTTTTTCTTTTTTCCCTTTCTCTGATAAATTCCTTTAACTTTTCCTCACCTTCCGTTCGACAATAGCCATGGAGGGTAAGCACATTGTGTTTCTGTGTGTCTGTCCAGCTCTCTTAATCACACCCAGCTCTCTGCATGTGACCATGGATGAGAAAGCAGGAAGCTGGGTGGGAGGGCACTTCTCCATGGTTCATGGTCTCTCGTGACTGACAGATGCCAAAAACAGCATATTTCCCCAAAAATGAGGCAGAAATATCTTAACAATGATTGTATTATTCTTGTCCTTTTTTTCATACCCAGACTTTTGAGCAACCAAGAAGACAATTAATCTGTTCCAGGCTCCTTGGCAAAGGCAACTGAGAACAGGCATTTGCGGTTTAGACTGAACGCTGCAGCAGATTCATGATCCAACACCTATTATGTGCTGCAGTTTAGTCTTTAGAAAATACATGTATACACACACCGTCCTCTCTGCCTGACGTGATTCTAGCTAATTTGAATTTTTAAATACTGCTAAAGGTTTCCCAAAGGCCCTCAAGTTACTTCTCCTTTAGTTCTAAGGTTCCCAAGGATGACATTTGTTGATGTCCCCTCTGTGCCATGCCCATGGATGTGCATTTTTATATCTGTAGCTTCATCGCCCCTCATCACCATTGCGGGGTGAGGGCAACAAGGTCTGTTGGGGCCACCCCAGATGCTTGTCAGTGCTGAGCTGGCTGCAGCCGGCTTCTGGCAGGGAGGCCGACCAGTGCTTTGACTTCAGTCAGGTTCTGCAAACAGATGCTATCAGACTGCAAAGTCATAAAATGATAATATGTGTCCATTAAATGGTTTGAGGGCAGTTAAGCTGAACCATGCAGTTTTTACTGTAGAATTGAAACTAAATGGAAATTCTTAAGAGTCTTAGAATGCTTGACTCTTTAGCCAATGAGTAACTTTCTCTAAAATTCACTAAGTCCTCATAGAAATGTAAAGTATGTGGATTATTTCTCTTATGGTGAATGATTTTGGGGTGAGGGGACATCGAATCACTTCTCTAAAATAATCTGGGAGTTTTAGTATAGTGTGTATGATTCTATGTCATTTCCTTTAACTGAGCTCAAAGTGAGAAAAACTTAATTGCCCCACTTAATTATCACTTGGAGGAATTACTGTCATCCTCAAACTAAACTACAGCCCATACAAATAAGAAAAATCAATCTCCTTTTCAGTCTGCTTTGATCTCTTTTAAAGACCAAGCTAAGTGATGGTGGTGATATTCTGCCACCTGTTGGGGTAGCAGGACAGTGACTGACTTCTGTCTTGTTAGCTGCAGCCCCAGGAGATCAGCCCACCTCCTACTGCCAACCTGGACAGGTCCAATGACAAGGTGTATGAGAATGTGACGGGCCTGGTGAAAGCTGTCATTGAGATGTCCAGTAAAATCCAGCCAGCCCCTCCGGAGGAGTATGTCCCTATGGTGAAGGTAAACAGTCTTGTATACAATTTGAAGGGCTCTTGATTGCTGTGCCAGCTGTGGTACCAGGTGACAGATATTGATAGATACCCCCCAAGTCAGAGCTGAAAGTTAGAAGGCGCCCACAGTGACGGTTCTGCTCTAGTAAGAGCCACAGTCACTATGAGTTGTTCTTCCTGTCTTGTTTTTTCCTGCCAGTAAACACAGGAAAGAAATGTCTTAAAGCATTCCTTTTAGTAATTATTTCCTCAAAATGCAGTCTTGAGTGAAACAAGCTCCAAGAGAGCACTGACAGTATGATACCACTTAGGTAAACTTGAACACCCTGTGGCACAGTCCTGTGTAAGACGGAGACACAGGCACGCTGCTAACGTGCGGACACGTGGGGTTGATGAGGAAGAGCCAGTGGAGAAAAGGCACATGGAGGGTATTTTTCTGTGCTGGTTTTCTTAAGACAAGGGCTGGATATGTGGGTAGTCACCCATTTTTTTTTTAAGAGGCAAGGTGCAGTGACTCATGTCTTTAATCTTAGCACGAGAAGCCAAGGGTAGATGACTTCTTGAGGCCGGGAGTTTGAGACCATCCTGGGAAACACAGCAAGACCCCCCTCTCTCTCTCAAAAAAAAAAAAATGTTTTAAGAAATTAGCCAGCTGAGCATGATGGCTCACACTTGTAATCCTAGCATTCTGAAAGGCCAAAGTGGGAGGATTGCTTGAGGCCAGGAGTTCAGGATCAGCCTGAAAAAGAGTGAGCCCCCCCCCCATCTCTATTAAAAAAATAGAAAAATTAGCTGGGAGTGGAGGTACGCACCTGTATTCCCAGCTACTCAGGAGGCTGAGGCAGGATGACCACTTGAGCCCAGGAGTTGAGGCTGCAGTGAGCTGTGCTCACACTATTCCACTGCAGCCTAAGTGACAGAATAAGAACCTGTCTTTAAAAAAGAAAAAAAGTGAAAGGAAATAATAATCCTGCCAGTAAACTAACACTTCCCAAATTATGTTCAGTGGATTGGGGCCTGGGAGATAGAAACACCTGCTCTTTGGGGGGATGCCAGGTTCAGGACACGTCAGCACTGCCTCCCATTCAGTAATGCACACTGGCATTCTAGTCACAAGTGTCCTGTGATTCAGAGAGCTGGCTCTGAGACAACACTTAGGAAATTGACTTGAACACACTTTTTTCTATTGTGGTAAAATACACATAACACAAACTTCACCATCTTAAGTATTTTTTTAATGCCTTTTTTTTTTTTTAAGAGATGTAGGCCCCACTTTGTTGCACAGGCCCGGCTCCAACTCTGGGCTCAAGTGCTTCTCCCCCCTCAGCCTCCGGGGTAGTGAGCACAGGCGGGAGCTGTCTCACCTGGCCCCATCCGCACCATTTAAGGTGCATCAAGTGCATTCGCACTGTCGTGTGCTCATCTCTGCCATCCAACTCCAGAAGGTTTTCCTTGCAAAACTAAAACTGTATCCGTTAAACATCAATTCCCATTTCCCCTCCCCCAGGCCTTTTCTGTCTCTGTGACACCAGGTGCCTCATATAAGCAGAGTCACACAGTAATTGTCTTTTCGTGACTGACTGACTTTACTCAGTGTAGTTTCCTCAGGGGCTATCCGTGTCATAGCAGGTGTCGGAATTTCCTTCCTTTCCACGGCTGAGTGATCTTCCACCATGGATACGCCACACTGTGTCTGTATGTTCATTCATCTGTAGACACTTGGCTTGTTTCTGCCTTTCAGTTATCATGAATACTGCTCCCAAGAATATGGCTGTACATACACTTCTTTGAAACCCTGCTTTTGGTTCCCATGGGCGTATACCCAGGAGCAGAGCTGCTAGGTCCCGTGGCAGTTCTGCTTTTCTGAGGAACTGGCACAGTGTTTTCCACAGCAGCTGCACACTTGACCTTCTTGCCAGCAGTGCACGAGTTCCAGTTCTTTGTATCCTCACCAGCATGTCTTACTTTCTGGGGAGTTATTTTGAGGTTTACATTTTGGGGGATTTTTATCTAGTAGATACCCTCATAGGTGTGAGGCAGTATCTCATGGTGGTTTTTAAATTTCAAATGTAAATGTTGATCAGCTCCTTAAATGCTTTTTGGCTATTTGTGTATTGTTTTTGGAGAAATGTCCATTCGAGTTTTTTGATCAAGTTGTTCTTTGTTACCATTGAGTTGTAAGATAGATGTTCCTTTTTAGTACACCTATTAGCAGTTTTGCTATTGTTTTTTTATTTATTTATTTTTTTTTTTGACAGTCTCCCTCTGTCCTCCTGGGTAGAGTGCAGTGCAGTGGTGTCATCATAGCTTACAGCAACCTCAGACTCCTGGGCTCGAGAGATCCTCTTGCGTCACCTCCCAAGTAGCTGGGACTATAGGTGTCTGACTAATTTTTTTCTGCTTTTAGTAGAGATGGGATCTAATTCTTGCTCAGGGTGGTCTCAAACTTGTGAGCTCAAGAAATGCCCCTATCCTGGCCTCTCAGACCTATTAGCAATCTTTATAACAGCTTCTTATAAATGATAAACATGGGAGAAGCTGCTTGAAAGTTGTGATGTTTTGCAGAAAGTACATTTAATCCCTTCTGGTTCATTTTTTAAACTGTACTTTTGTAACAGTTACAACCACAGTTTTTAAGGATGGACTTGCATGAACCCACAGCCAAATTTCTTTTTTTTTTTGAGACAGAGCCTCAAGCTATCCCCCTGGGTAGAGTGCCGTGGCATTACAGCTCACAGCAACCTCTAACTCCTGGGCTCAAGTGAGTCTCCTGACTCCGCCTCCCAAGTAGCTGGGACCACAGGCGCCTGCCACAACGCCCGGCTATTTTTTGGTTGCAGCCATCATTGTTGTTTTGGCGGGTCCGGGCTGGGGATTCGAACCCACCACCTTAGGTGTATGTGGCTGGTGCCTTAGCCGGTTGAGCTATAGGCGCCGAGCCCCAAATTTCAAAAAACAATACAGTAGACAAGAAGCATTCAGTATTTTGTATACATTAAAACTTTTGTATGATCATTTTATAGAAGCTACTTTTTTAACCATAGTACTTTGGCAAATGTTAATGCTGATCCAAATATAAATAACTATCCTCTTCTTTCTGGTTTTATTCATATCATGTATATAATTTGGTGTATTAGTCAGAGTGATAGTAATAAAAATGTGAAATTTAAAATTAGAAGGTTTGTAATCATAGTTGTACTGATCACTGCTCAGAAGTGTCAGGAGGAGTTGTTTTTGTGTAGGATTCAGAGCAGGCTTCTCCACCATGCACCTGGGGCAACAGGATCATCTGTTTTGCCAGCCTCGTGAGACTTTTGAAAGTACCTGGGAGAAAACAGATTCAGTGAACACAGATGGAGAGGGTACCACCATTTACCCTAACGCAAGTTGGAGTTCTAAGGCCAGGAGGGCAGCATGAGCTGTCAGGAGCCATCAGCTGAGGAGAAAGAGGGAAAGTACTGCTTTCTGCCCTCAGCGTTGACTGGACCTTTCTTCAGTGGGCTACTATTCTCTAGCCCTTTCCTGAGGGTCTTACAGCAGTGAGATGTAAGATCTGAGTCTTTAGTGGGAGGAAAGCCTGATAACTTACAAGATGGGGCTCAGCACTGAGAAAAAGAGATACAGAAGTTTTCTCTGGGGTGGTGCCTGTGGCTCAAGGAGTAGGGTGCCAGCCCCATATACCGGGGGTGGCAGGTTCAAACCTGGCCCTGGCCAAAACTGCAAAAAATAATAATAATAATTAAAGCTGCTGTCTAATAAAACATTCCCAGAAAAACTTTCATCTCTTAACATCAACATTATTTACCAAATAAAATCATTTTAAAAAAAAAAAGTTTTCTCTGAAACTGGGGGATGGGAAACAAAGTATATAACTGAAAGGAGAAATCCATGTTGGCATGGAACACCTTTGTGTGTGCTCTAATTAATTGGCTGTGGTTCTTGTTTGTTAGGAAGTTGGCTTGGCCTTGAGGACTTTATTGGCGACTGTGGATGAGACAATTCCCACGCTACCAGCCAGCACCCACCGGGAGGTAAGGCACAGTCTCGGCCTTGTTGCTATCTCTGACAGTACTGGGTGGAGACACTTACAGGGATGACTGTGATGCTGATGGCATCCCTGTCCGTGGCCAGCAGAGGGTTTGACTGCCCTGTAGGCAATGACCTTCCTGCTAATGCTGGCCTCAGCCAGGTAGGGGCCCTCCGTGGTACAGCATAGAGGCCATGTGGAGCAGCACCCACTCAGGTTCCAGATCTTGGCTCTCCTGCTGCCTGCTCTCCACAGAGCCACCATGAGGCTGTGAGCAGTGGACGAGGAAAGCACATAGGAAGCTCTGCCACTGCCATGGGCTCACAGTGGAGGTACTGAGATAAACGGGAAAATGTCTCAATCTCCTTTCATTTCTCAGGAAAAAAGTAGTTTGCAAGTGAGTCTGGTTTTCCATTTAAAGTTGGGTTGATGGATACTCTGTAAAAATTAGGGTTTCCTCCTGATTAGGTTGGGGCTTTACATCTCATCAGGGAATACTACGTGAATGATATTGGGTCCTTGTCAGGGTATCATACCAGGAAGCACATCCAGTTATGTTCCTTTTGATGAACTGGATGTTGATTACTGAAGGACAGTTGGACAGAGCTACTGTTGGTGACTCCTTTGTAAATAGCATCAAATCACCTGTAATTCACTCCTTTGTAAATAGCAAACAGTTTAACTGTTTAAATCAATTTAGAGGCTGCCCTGACTAGTTAACACAGTATAACTTCAAATTCTGAGCGAAATAGGGAATTAGCTCATTCACTTGTTTTCACCGGGGCTCTGATTGGTTTCCATGACAAGCATCAGTTTTGCCCCAAAGTGGAGAAGTTCCATGTACCACAGGTCCTACAAAGTATATGTTTTAGGGCTATTTGTCACTCTCTACTGTAGCTAAAGTAATGTCTCCTCTGATTCTTTTTTTTTTTTTTTTGAG
>NW_003852457.1:892395-898812 GCF_000181295.1 Otolemur garnettii
TAGCTGGGACTACAGGCGCCCGCCACAACGCCTGGCCATTTTTGGGTTGCAGCCATTATTGTTGTTTGGCGGGCCCGGGCTGGGGTTTCGAACCCACCACCTTAGGTGTATGTGGCTGGCGCCTTAGCCGCTTGAGCCACAGGTGCCGAGCCGTCTCCTCTGATTCTTATACACACAGGTTGCTCTCCTATATAAATTATTTTTTTAGTTATTAAATTACTCTTTACAGAAACAGCCTTTCTTCAACCCTGTGTTTCCCTTCCACTGTCCCACTCCTGTCCCACTGTGCTGCCTGGCAGTCACACTCAGGCTCTCCTCTAGCCGTTTGGGAATCTCCCCTGTAACTGCCCTGGTAGGCGTCCCAGTTGCCAGACCACTGTTCCCCTGTCCTGACTCCTCTGGGGCCTCTGCCTCCCTCCCCCACTTGGCTCCTGCTAAGAGCCCTACCCAGGCTCTTGTTTTCTTCCACCCTTGAGTGTGGTTGTTCTCCAAGGTGCTGCCCACTTGTTTTCCTTTTCTCTTTTCTTTTTCTTTTTCTGAAATCAAGTCTCACTCTGTCAGCAGCCTGGAGTGCAGTGGTTTCATCACTGCCACCTCCATCTCCAGGGACCCTCCCACCTCAGCCTTCTGAGTAGCTGCCACTACAGCTACACCATACAAGGTTCTCCACTCACTTCCTTAAAGAATTTTTTTTTTATCTCAGCTGTCTCTTCCACTTGCATAGATTCAAATGTTTGATTCCTCCCACATCCGTGATATCTGATCTCCAGCTATCTGCTGCCATCACAGATAATCTGCTTTTCCTCGTTTGCTTCCATGGTCAGTAGCACCACCAAGCACTCTCTCTGCACCCCTGCCTCTGTCAGCTCCCTGCAGACACAAAAACAGCCTTCCA
The DNA here is from genome assembly GCF_000181295.1 of Otolemur garnettii. Taxonomy (NCBI): domain Eukaryota; kingdom Metazoa; phylum Chordata; class Mammalia; order Primates; family Galagidae; genus Otolemur; species Otolemur garnettii. The sequence continues at coordinate 893,291 of NW_003852457.1, forward strand.
CCTGTCATTTCTCACAGGTCTCAGACTGCCCCTTCACAGCCACCCTCACCTCTGCCCAGAATTATCTTGACAGCCTTGGACAGTTTCTTTGCCTCTTGTCTCTCCCCTACTCCCATTCAGCTTCCACACTGCTGCAGAGCCATCTTGCTGGAACACTTCTCTAGATGCCATTCCCTGCCTAAAATTCTCTTATACCTCCCCATTGCCAAATTCAGTAGGGTAACAATCAACTTGGCATAGCCTCTGATGCCCTTCAGAGTTGAGCCAGCCTACTTTTATAGTCTAGGCCAGTGGTTCTCAACCTGTGGTTGTGACCCCTTTTTAAAATGAAAGTACATTATGGCATTTAGGAGTGTTGAGAACCACTGGTCTAGGCCAAAGTCAGACAAGTTCTCTAGTGTTTTCCTGATCCTCTGAGCTGGGGACTTGCTGTCTCCCGTGTGCACATCTACTGTGCGGTTTGTCCCTGTGTCACAGGTGGCTTTGCGCATGCTACTTGCACTCCAGGCTACAAGTACAAACGTGTCTCCTTCTTTCTTGTGGCCATGGCATCAAGAACCTTGTGCGTAAAATGTGGTCAGTAGTTGATAACAGAGCAGATGCATACATCATCACTGGTTAAACAGATGAGGGGCATTTTGAGACCCTGCTGTGCAAAGCCTTCTAACCCTGTAAGGCAGAAGCTACAACTGCTTCCTCCACTGCTGCCCTCTTCTAACCTCTCATAAGTCTGGAAGAGTCCAGAACTTACAACAAGGCAGGACAGGGGTGTCCCATCACTTCCTTAAACCATCTCTTAAACAGCAAAGGAAAGCGTAAGACGGAGTTGGCAGAGTAGGAAAAGCATCAGGCCAAGACAGATGAGCTGTGTGGCCTTCAGCGGACACTCCCCATCTCAGGGTCTACCCTGACGTCAGCGGACACTCCCCATCTCAGGGTCTACTCTGATGCCAGAGCCTTTGGACAAGATGATCTCTGAGACTCTGTGGTACTATTATTTAATAAAAGCCCTGCCACTCACTGAAGCTAATAAAGTCTAGGCAGGTGTGGAGGTGGCACCAGTAGTCCTGGGATTTCTGGACTGCCATGTGCTGTGCCCATCAGGGATCCACACCAAGTCTGACATCAGTATTGTGACCTCCTGTGATAGGGACGAACCAGCCCAGGTCAGATATAGAGCGGGTCAGAACTTCTGGGCTGATCAGTAGTGGGATCTCACCATGAATAGCCACTGTACCCCAGGCTGGGCAGCATACTGAGACACCCCATCTCTAAAAAGAAATTCCAGACAGTGATCACAAGATAGAGTCATGGTGTCAGGAAGGGCTTTGAATGGAAGGAGTCAGGACTGCTGGGTGTGGGCACGGACACACACACAGGCACACTACATTGGTTGAATTTCTTCCTCTTGCTTCTAAGGAAGATTCATTTGAGGGGAACAAACGAACTTTCTTCTCATGGAGACACCTAAAGAGAAAGGCTCCCAGAAATTCCCTGAGAGGCTCGTTGGAAGCCGCTGTCCTGACTCCCTCTCATCCTTTCAGATTGAGATGGCGCAGAAACTGCTGAACTCTGACCTGGGTGAGCTCATCAACAAGATGAAACTGGCCCAGCAGTATGTCATGACCAGCTTGCAGCAGGAGTACAAGAAGCAGATGCTGACCGCTGCTCACGCCTTGGCTGTGGATGCCAAAAACTTACTCGATGTCATTGACCAAGCAAGACTGAAAGTGCTCGGGCAGACGAGACCACACTGAGCCTCCCGAGGAGCCCATCTTTTCCTCCTTGCAGGACGTTCTCTTGCCTTCACCAGCAGCAAGGAGCTAGCCCTGGGTCCTCAGTTGCCAGCCCTTACAGCTCCAACTTTTCTGAATCACATCTGGTTGAAAATCTTCCCCACATTTTGATTTGGGTTCCTCTTTGTGTTATTGGTTTTTTTCCAATCATGATATTCAGAAATGTCTAGGATCTAAAATGTGGCATTCTTCTGAGAATCAAAATTGTACATAAGAAGTTTTTAAGAATCACGAAGGACGTTATGTTCGCAACAGTATGTGTTCTGATAGGCATGGCGGGCTGACATGCTGGCTCCTGAGCCCTGCAGCTCCCTAGTGGATGAGGGCAGGAGTGAAGGATGCTGGGAAACCCCACAGGCTGCGAGTTCTCTTGCCACCCCAGGATCATTATCCGGACTGGAACTTTTATTTGTTAGAACACTCTTTAGTTGCAATATGCTAATTCCACTTTACAAAGAAAGAATATAAAAAGCTCTATTTTGAAGACTTGAGTCATTTCAGAAAACAACTACAACCCTCTTTGTCTTTCCTGCCTGTACTTCTGTGTGGACACATGGAGCATTTGGTTGGGACTAGCTGCAGGACACGACTAAAAACTCTTTGTCTTTTTTCACCAGAATAATGTGCCAGTTTTTTGTAGCAATGTTATTTCTCTTGGAAGCAGAAATGCTTTGTACCAGAGCACCTCCAAACTACATTGAGAAGCAGTTCTAGTACCATCCCTGTTACCCATTTTTATATAATTTATAAAGAAAGATTAAAGCCATGTTGACTATTTTACAGCCACTGGAGTTAACTAACCCTTCATTGTGTCTGTCTTCCCAGGAAAGAGTTAGGAAAACAGAGGGATTTGGTTTTCTTTCGACATCCGGTTACACCATCCATCCTGTTAAATAATTTTGAAAAATACACCCTCCCTTTAGTTTGTTGGGGGATATAAATTATTCTCAGGAAGAATATAATGAACTGTACAGTTACTTTGACCTATTAAAAAGGTGTTACCAGTAAAGTTATTGCTGTAATATCCTTTTTTTCTATTCTATTTCTTCAAATTATTTAAAATATTTCAGATGACTTGTTATATAAAATACGGGAACACTCCCAATAATTATCAGGAAAGTTTTCACTAATTATTAGTTTATTTCTCGATTTTTCCTTTATCTTCTGAACAAGTCAAGCACTTTGCCATAAAAGGGCAGTCTAGCGTGAGTGAACCGTTTCATCCCATCTCACTCACTAAACGCAAAGCTGAAGACGGAAACAGCGGTGCTCAGCTGGGAAGGAATTCCCTGTTCAATCCATCCAGGCTCCAGGAAGCCTCCGTAGTCCACTTGTTAAGGGAATTGTTAGTGTTGGTCACCCGGGCCCACCCTTGGCATAGTGTCGTCTCTGTGATCTATAGAGCCAGGAACAGGTAAGATGGGGCCTGCAGCTCTGGGGAGTGTGAGAAGAAGGCGGCCCAGGGAAAAGAGATCCTGAGGGTGGGGAGTTCAGGGAATATCCTCCAGATAAATATGCATACACTCCATGAGCAAAATGAGTCCCATCTTTGGATATATGACATTTATTGCATCTGAAAAAAAATGTCAAGAGAATGTTCCTGTTCTGAGTTTTCTGCCTTATTTTCTGGTATTCTTGAGTCTCCAGTTTCCTCATCCTTAAGTGGTGCTTGTGAGGCCTGAGCTCAGTGCAGTGTGAATGGCAAGCAAGTGTCCTGTATGTGGCAAGGTTCTGGCACAAGGACTGGCTGTGTACTGTAGATGTCACAGCCTCTCTGGCCTTTTCCCACTAGCAGCCAGCAGCCCTTCCCCAGCTGTGTGAACCAGGATTCTGCAGATATTGCCATATGTCCCTGGGGAAAGCAGAGGCAGAAGAGCTTCCCCAAGTGAAGGACCACTGCCTCAGAGGGAGGGTCTGACCGGGTGCTTCAACCTTTGGGCACAGCTCTTTTCCCTCCACCACAGAACTGCAGGTAAGTCTGGCAGCTTTTTCTGTGAGCAGGTAGAGAGACAGATGTTACCTCAGTGCAAGAGCCACCAAGGGGAGGAGGGAGCTGGGAGCCCCACACATGAGGAAAAGGAATAGCACACACATACGTGCTGTATATTCCCCCTACATGAAAAGATACATACCCAGTGCGCATCACTCAGAGTGGAGACCGCCTAACTGCCAGGAGACCCCCAGGACAGGTGAGGGAAGACTGGATACTGTCCTGGGTCCACAAGGCAAGAGCAGTGACACCCAGCATTATTATCATTGAGGTCTAGGGCCCAGGACAGCCCCTGCTGCCACACTTCAAGATAAACTTGGACTTTGCAGCTTTTCTCCCCCGTAAAAATAAATAGTGCGTAATTTTGCAGCAGCTTTTGTTTGTTTTGAGTCAGAGTCTTGCTTTGTTGCTCTGGGTAGAGTGCGGTGTCATCATAGCTCACAGCAACTTCAAACTCCTGGGCTCAACCAATCCTTTAGCCTCAGCCTCCTGAGTAGCTGGGACTACATGTGCCTGCCACAATGCCCAGCTATTTTTAGAGACAGGGTCTTGCTCTTGCTCAGGTTGGTCCTGAGCTTGTGAGCTCAAGGAATCCACCCGTTTCAGCCTCCCAGAGTGTCAGGATTATAGGTGTGAGCCACCACACCTAACCCACTTTGCAGCATCTTAGTCTGTGTCCAAGTAGAAACATCCTTGGCACTTAACACACCAGATCTGATGAGTACTGACACCTCACTAGGGACTAGTGGGAATCCCAGGGTCAGGACTGAAAGGGACCCTAGGGGTCAGCCTGGTTTATTCACCAAATCACATTCAAGGAGACCAGAAGACAGGAAAAATCTGACAGCTGAGCTGGTGACACATGCTGGCCCCTGGCCTTGCCAGAGGAGAGAACCAGAGAGCTGGTCCTGGGCACGTGAAGGAAGAGGGACTCAGGGTGCTGGGACCAGCCCAGGCCCCGTCACTGTTTCACCTGGAAACCAGCCACAGGTGCATCACCCTCGAGAACAGGACCTAACAGTGGGGGGGGGGGGGTTGAGCAGCTCCTGTCTATAACCCTCACACTCTCAGAGGCCAGGTTGGAAGTTGCTGTGAGCCAGACCGAGGTCACTGCATCATACCTGGGCCAAAGGGTGAAATTCTCTCAAAGAATAGAAATTCTGCACCTATCAGGTGTGGCTTCCCGTTTCCTCCTTAGGGAGCCGCATCCAGCATCTCAAGGTCAAGGGTGTGGTCTGAATCACAACTGTGAAGAGTAATAATCTCTAGGCTGGGGAGGGCTGCCGCTGAGGTACGTCTAAATTCACTAAAGAGCTAAGAGAGCTTTGAAGAGCCAATTTCCAGAGGTTCCACTTTTGTGTATGCTTCTCCCTATTCAAAAGAAAGTCCTACCCTCACCTGCCCAAATCCGAGATGCCTGCACCTGAGGTGAGCTGCTGGGTGTGCTGGCTCTGCAGGGATGCTCTAAGCTGGGAGTGGGGGCTGGCCTTGGCTCTACTCCTTCCTTCCCAAACCCAACAGGTGACAGCCCATGGCCCTGGAGGGAGACAGACTTTCACAAGAGCAGAGCAAAGATACATTGATTAAAAATGCTAAATGCCAAAAATGGTCTTTTCCCATATTTTTCTCTCTTTTTTTTATTAAGTCATATGTACATAGATCATGAATATATATATATGTATATGTGTGTATATATATATATTTTTTTTTTTTTTTTTTTTTTTTGGAGACAGAGC
>NW_003852457.1:899643-913628 GCF_000181295.1 Otolemur garnettii
AAAAAAAAAAAAAAAAAAGTTTAAGCGGCAATACTAATTGGATAATTTTCTGGGACCATCACATTAAAATCAATTGGATAAAACTCAGTTAAAATGTTTGCTTAATCTCAGGGAGGGCACAGTGGCTCGTGCCTATAATTTTAGTACTTTGGAGAGCTGTGGGTGGAGGAGGATTGCTTGAGGCCAGAAATTCAAGACCAGCCTGGGCAAGCAAGCAAGACCCCACCTCTACCAAAAACAAAACAAAAGCTAGACTTTTGTCCAATCTCTTAAATATTGAATGAGCATTAATTAATAAAGAGAAGATTTTTGTTTGTTTGTTTTGCAGTTTGGGGCCCGAGCTGGTCTTTGCCACCCTGGCATATGGGGCTGGCGCCCTACTCCTTTGAGCCACAGCCCAGAGAAGATGTTTTTTAAAATTATTTTAACAAATGTTCTAATTTTGGTCATTCCTCTTCTTATTTCATCTTATCAAATGCTTAATATTTTTTACCTCTAACAGCAAAAAGTAAAAATGACATGTAAGTTGCCAGAGTAATTGTTTTTTAAACATTGTGTTTAGAAATTAAAACTTTTCCAGTCTGAGCTGGGTGTTGTCGTGGGCACCTGTAGTCCTAGCTACTTGGGAGTCTGAGGCAAGAGAATCACATAAGCCCAAGAGTTTGAGGTTGCTGTGAGCTGTGATGCCACAGCACTCTACTGAGGGTGACATAGTGAGATCTGTCTCAAAATAAGTAAATAATAATAATAAAACTTTTTTTTTTTTTGAGACAGAGCCTTAAGCTGTCACCCTGGGTAGAGTGCCGTGGCATCTCAGCTCACAGCAACCTCCAACTCCTGGGCTCAAGCAATTCTCCTGCTTCCACCTCCCAAGTAGCTGGGATTACAGGCGCCCACCACAATGCCTGGCTATTTTTTGGTTGCAGCCATCATTGTTCTTTGGTGAGCCCAGGCTGGATTGGAACCTGCCAGCTCAGGTGTATGTGACTGGCACCTTAGCTGCTTGAGCCACAGGCACCGAGCCTAGAAACATTTTCTTGGCAAAGGTATAAATGAATTTAATGTTTTTATGTTCCCCAAACCTTTCTGAATCTGTTGGGTTAAACCTGATGCATGTAAATTAAATATTAGATGTCATCACCCTCAGAAAAGTCTTTTATGAAACTGAAGTAATTGTACATACAGTGAAATCCACACTTCATCAAGTTTTAACAAATGTTACACCTGCGTAGCCATCACTTGCTGAGATCTAGAACATGCCCATCTCCCCAGCAAGTCCTCAGAGCCGTCTGCCAACCTGTTCTGATTTCACGGACAGATTAGTTTTGCCTATTTTTATATCAAGTGAAGCATAGAGTGTGTACTTTTTTGTGTGTCTACTGTATTTCTCTTGATGTTTTCATAAATGCTGCATACTCTTCTGTTGTGAACACATGCTACAGTTTGTTCACTCTCCTGTGGATAGATGTCTGCATTATTTCCAGCTTAGGGCTTAATGAGTAAAGTGGCCGTAAACATTTATGTGTATGTATGTTTTCATTTCTGTTGAGTAAAACCCGGGAGTGGAATTGCTGGGTCATCGGACAAATGTATGTTTACTTTCATTAGAAAGTGACAGTTTCCAGAGGTTAAACAACCTTTTTCATTTCCATCAGCAAAACATGAGAATCCCACATGCTGTGCATCTGGCTGTACTTGCTCCTTCTGTTTTCTTACAAGTTACTCTGGTGGATGTGAAGTGGTTTCGCTATGGCTCTAGCCTGCATTTCCCTGGTGACTAGTGACACCACCAGCATGGGCACTTACCATTTCACTGTTGTCTTTTTTTTCTTCGTTTGACTGATTTCTTTTGTGAAGTGTCTATTTGAGTCATTTGCCTATTTTTAAAAATTGAGTTTACTTTTTATTCACTCAAACAGTTTCTAATGGAAGTTCATATTCTTTATTATAGATCTGTAATATTTCTTTGTATATTCTGGATCCAAGACCTTTGCCAGCTGTTATGTATTGGAAATATTATCTACCAGTCTGAGCCTTGCCTTCTTGTCTGTTAGCCATGTGTTTTTGGATTTGGGATTTTTTTTGTTTGGTTTTATTTTGTTTTGCAGTTTTTGGCCGGGGTTGGGTTTGAACCCCCCACCTCCAGCATAAGGGATTGGCGCCCTAGATTCGGGGGGTTTTTTTAAAACAGTGTCATTCTGTCACACTTGAGTGCTGTAGCGTCATAGCTCACAGCAACCTCAAACTCTTGGACTCAGTGATTCTCTTGCCTCAGCCTCCCAAGTAGCAGGGACTACAGGCACCCACCCCAACACCCACCTCATTTTTCTATTTTTGATACTTAATGCTTTTTGCATCTTTTTGCTGGAGTGGAATCGCCTACCTCAAGGCATTCACCATAAAACTCTATAATACAGGGTGGCCATAAAGTTTGTATACAATTAGTTTCATATTTAGGCCTGTGATTTTTCTTGACTGAATCTGGGTGGAGGGATAGGAGCTGGATGTAGAAGTTTGTTACCTTCCATATGGACATCCAAAACTGTTGACTGACCTTGGTAGCTCAGCTGAAAACCCATTGACCATGTATGTGTGGGTTTATTTCCAGCTACCGTCACCATTGATCTCAGTGACGGTAGCTTTATAATTGGTCTTGAAATCGAGTATAGTCGGTTTTGAAATTAGGTACAATTACAAGTCACCAATTTTGTTCTTTGTGTGTGTGTGTATGTGTGTGTAGACAGAATTTCACTTTATCACCCTTGGTAGAGTGCTGTGGTGTCACACAGTTCACTGCAACCTCCAACTCCTGGGCTTTGGCGATTCTCTTGCCTCAGCCTCCCGAGTAGCTGGGACTACAAGCGCCCACCACAATGCCCGGCTAGTTTTTTGTTGCAGTTTGGCTGGAGCTGGGTTTGAACCCACCACCCTGAGTATATGGGGGCTGGCGCCCTGCCCACTGAGCCACAGGTGCCACCCTCCAATTTTGTTCTTTAATACAATTTTTTTTTTTGAGACAGAGTTTCAATATGTCGCCCTCGGTAGAGTGCCATGGTGTCACAGTGCACAGTAACTTCAAACTCTTAGGCTTAAGCGATTCTCTTTCCTCAGCCTCCCAAGTAGCTGGGACTACAGGTGCCCACCACAATGCCCAGCTATTTTTGTTGTTGTGGTTGTTGCAGTTGTCATTGCTGTTTTAGCTGGTCTAGGCCAGGTTCAAACCTGCCAGCCTCAGTGTATGTGGACAGTGCCGTAACCACTGTGTAACAGGCACCAAGCCTTGGCTATATATTTTTGAGACAGGATCTTGTTCAGTCACATAGGCTGGAATGCAATGGTGTGACCATAACTAGCTGCAGCCTTGCCCTCATGGGTTCAAGTGATCTTCCATTCTCAGCCTCCCAAAGGGCTACGATTAGGCCTGAGTCACTATACACTACCAGGCCAGGTTCCATTTTTGAAAAAGCCCCATGATAGGCTGGATATGTTTGCTAGAACTCAGGGAGGCCAAGGCGGATGTATTGCCTGAACTCAGGACCAGCATAAGCAAGAGTATGGCCCCATCTCTACTAAAAAATTGAAAAATTATCCCAGCATCATGGCAGGCACCTGTAGTCCCAGCTACTTGGAAGGCTGAGGTAAGAGGATTGCTTGAGCCCAGGAGTTTGAGAGACCTGTGTGTTATGCTGATGCCATAGCACCCTACCCAGGGTGATAGAATAAGGCTCTGTCTCAAAAAATGGAAAAAAAAAAGGCTCGGCGCCTGTGGCTCAAGCGGCTAAGGCGCCAGACACATACACCTAAGGTGGCGGGTTCGAATCCAACCCGGGCCCACCAAACAACAATAATGGCTGCAACGAGAAAAATAGCCTGGCGTTGTTGCGGGCGCCTGTGGTCCCAGCTGCTTGGGAGGCTAAGGCAGGAGACTCACTTTAGCCCAGGAGTTGGAGGTTGCTGTGAGCTGTGATGCCACGGCATTCTACCCAAGGGGACAGCTTGAGGCTCTGTCTCAAAAAAAAAAAAAAATGAAAAGAAAAGCCCCATAGCTTTCTGAGTCAGTTAGCTCAGTGGAGTAACAGCGCTCACTCGGTTCCCTCCACATCTGTGTACTTCAGCTGCCCCCAGGTGCACTTGGCTCCACAGTCCCTTGGGGACCAGGCAGAGGCAGCAGCTTTAGGGAGGAACATTTCTCTTGGCCTGGTGGGGACCAAACCTGTGGCCAGACTGGGCAGCCACCCTTCAGCCTCTGACAGCAGCCCTGTGTAGGTCCCAGTAGCTCACATGAGGCACATGCTGAGGCCAGCACCAGCCAGACGGGCAGTAACGCTGCCCTGGAGGGAGAGGCAGTGATGACTTTTGGTCAATTGTCTAATCCACTGCAACTTCTGCAGTTCCCCATACCCAGCAAGGTCACAAAAAGATTGTTCTGTGGGGTTTTGAGACAGAGTCTCACTCTGTCACCCAGGCTGGAGTGCAATAATGTCATTATAGCTCATAGCAGCCTCAAACTCCTGGGCTCAAGTAATACTTTGGCCTCCCAAGTCACTGGGACGACAGGTGCTCACTGCCATGCCTGGCTGGTTTTTTAGCTTTTTGTAGAGACATGGGTCAAACTCCTGGCCTTAAGCCTGTAGTCTCCAACCCCCAGGCTATAAACTGGTACTACTCTAAGAGGCTGAGGCAGGTGGGTTGCTTAAGCTCAGGAGTTAAGAGAGCAGCCTGAGTAAGAGCAAGACCCTGTCTCTACTAAAATAGAAAAAATTAGGCGTCATTGTGGTAGGCCCCTGTAGACCCAGCTACTGGGGAGGCTGAAGTAAAAGGATCACTTAAGCCCAAGAGTTTGAGGTTGCCTTGAGCTATGATGATACCATGGCACTCTACCCATGGTGACAGAATGAGACTATCTCCAAGAAAATAAAAAATAAAAACAAAGACCAGTACCAGTCTGTGGCTTGATGGGGGCCCAGCCGCACAGCATCACTACCTGAGCTCTGCCTCCTGTGCCATCTCCCACCCCGTAGAAAAATTGTCTTCCATGAAACTGGTCCCTGGTGCCAGAAATATTGGGAACCACTGCCTTAGGCAATCCTACCGCCTCAGCCTCCCAAAGTGCTGGGGTTATAGGAATGATTCACAGTGCCCCATCACAAAAGGGCCTTTGGAAGCCAGATGGTTTCTAGGGCTAATGGTCGTCACTCTGCAGGCAGGACTGTGGAGTTGTCAGCTGCAGCGCACTACCCATAACCGCTGTCAGGGTCACTAGGCAGGTTCAGTTGTGTGACCTGGAAATGGAATTTCCTTCCATTCTCATCTCCTATTTATGGAGCCAGAGTGCTCAGCACTGACACCTGCAAAACTGGGAAATGGGAATGGAAGTGACAAGGAGCCTGCCACAGTCGAGCAGTGCCATCCAGTCCTCTGGATCTGGGAACTCACAAAAGAAAGGCCCCTTCTTTTCCTTAAGAAACACGCTCCCAACAAAACACATTTAAAACAGTGCTGTCATCCCTCAGTACCTGCAGGGTTTCCACACCAGGACCTCCCCTCAGATGCTCCCTGATGTCAGCTGGTGCAGTATTTGCATATGACCTGTATACACCCCTTTAAATCATCCCTAGCGTAATCAACATTAAAAACGTTCCTTGGCTCAGTGCCTGTGGCTCAAGTGGCTAAGGCGCCAGCCACATACACCTAAGGTGGCGGGTTCAAATCCAGCCCGGACCCGCCAAACAATGCCGGCTGCAACCTAAAAATAGCCAGGCGTTGTGGCGGGCGCCTGTGGTCCCAGCTACTTGGGAGGCTGAGGCAGGAGACTCGCTTGAGCCCAGGAGTTGGAGGTTGCTGTGAGCTGTGATGCCACAGCACTCTAGCCAGGGGGACAGCTTGAGGCTCCTGTCTCAAAAAGAAAAAAAAAAAAGGTTCCTTATGATAAATACTCATCTAAGAATTAAAATGGAAATGTTAGTTCTGCAAGTAAAGAGAGGTGACAAGTGTCTAAATGGTGAAGCTCATCACAGCCCCCTCCTCCAGGGGTTCCACAGAGCCACCCAACCACAAGTCACAGCCGTGTCTGTGCTGAACATGCACGTTCCATGATGCAGAGTGACAAGGGTCTACATCATCTGAGATACTCTAAGCAATCTAGGGATGATTGTACTTTTCATCGCTAAAAATTGTCATTCAAAATGTATAATATATTTGTTTTGATCAATTGTGTACTGATAAGTATAATGATTGATAAACCCTGAAGAATTTTACTGACACTCAGAGCTTTGCAGGAATCAAACAAATTTTAAGATTTCAATTTATGTATAATTTTTTGTTGGATATCAAATTGATAACATTTATATTCCATCTGGTTACATTTCTTAAAGTGATATGACAGTTTTATTTTTAAGTGTCAATATTTACAGTATACCAGAAGTTGTATTCTTTTTAAGTATTTAAACTTATATAATATTTTAGGTGTCAACTTAATGTGTAAAGTGGGTAAACAAATATTTAAGACTCTTTTAGAGGGTATGTAAACAAAACTATCTGAAGACCACTGGTTTGGCGTGCATGCAGTGAATCTAAGAGTCAGAAACCCCCAGTGAAGGAGGCCAGGCTGGTGGCTCACCCCTGTAATCCTAGCACTCTGGGAGGCCAAGCCCGTTGGATTGCTTGGGCTCAGGAGTTCAAGACCAGCCTGAGCCAGAGTGAGACTCCTTTCTCTGCTAAAGATAGAAAAGCTAACCAGGCATGGTAGTGGGCATCTGTAGCCTCAATTACTCAGGAAGCTGAGGCAAAAGGATCACTTGAGCCCAGGCCTTTGAGGTTGCTGTGAGTTATGATGACTTGGCACTCTAGGCTGGGCAAGTGAGTAAGACTAGGTCGGGAAGGTGGGTAGGGAAGTGCCCCTGTGTGAGGGTGCTCCTGTGCTTCTGCAGTAGTAGCTGGTGTGTGAGGCCAGGCATGGTGGCTCATGCCTGTAATCCTAGCACTCTGGGAGACTGAGGCAGGTGGATTGCCTAAACTCACAGGTTCGAGATCAGCCTGAGCCAGAGTAAAACCTTGTCTCTAAAAGTAGCCAGGTGTTGTTGCAGGTGCCTGTAGTCCCAGGTACTTGGAAGGCTGAGGCAAGAGAATCACTTGAGCCCAAGAATTTGGGGTTGCTGTGAGCTGTGATGCCACGGCACTCTACCAAAGGTGACAAAGTGAGACTCTTGCCTCCAAAAAAAAAAGAAGTAGGGCAGTGCCTGGAGCTGAGTGAGTAGGGCGCTGGCCCCATATACCGAGGGTGGCAGGTTCGAACCCAGCCCTGGCCAAACTGCAACAAAAAAATAGCCGGGCCTTGTGGCAGGCATCTATAGTCCCAGCTACTTAGGAGGCTGAGGCAAGAGAATTGCCTAAGCCCAAGAGCTGGAGGTTGCTGTGAGCTGTGATGCTACGGCACTCTACCAAGGGCCACAAAATAAGACTCTATCTCTTAAAAAAAAAAGAAAAGAAGTAGCTGGTGTTGAGCTTTATGCCAGGCTGTTGGGTGCAAAGCCTGACTGTGAGCCCTCTGCCTCAGTTCCCCATCTGTAGTGTCAGGGCAGTGTTTAAATGTGTAAATGCTCCTATAGTGTGTGGAACTGGTACTTGGGCTGGAAGAGTGCACTGCGCCTCCATCCTCCTTCCTGATGGAGATGCATCTTTTACCAGAGAACCCGTGGGTTCATGGGCTGTCAGCTCATTCCTCCCATGGAATCACAACTCTTCTTTTCTTGATATAAGAGCCCAGTCAGGGCATTAGCCCATTTGGGGCTGTTATACACAGAATACGATAGTCTGAGTGGCTGATAAACAACAGAAAGTTAGGGCTGGGTGTGGTGGCTCATGCTTGTAATCGTAGCACTTTGGAAGGCTGAGGTGGGAAGATGGCTTGAGGCCAAGATTCAAGACTGGCCTCGACAACATAGAAAGACGAAATTTCTACAAAAATTTTTTTAAATTAGCTGGATGTAGTGAAATACATTTGTATTCCTAGCTACTCAGGAAACTGAGGTGGGAGGATGGCTTGAGCCCAGGAGTTCAAAGTCCTAGTGAACTATGATAATACTATTGCACTCCAGCCTGGGTAACAGAGTAAGACCTTATCTCTTAAAAAGTAAAAAAAAAGTTAAAAAATTATTTCTCAGCTCGGCACCTGTGGCTCAAGTGCCTAAGGCACCAGCCACATACACCTAAGGTGGCAGGTTCGAATCCAGCCCGGACCCGCCAAACAACAATGAGGCTGCAACAAAAAATAGCCGGGCATTGTGGCGGGCGCCTGTGGTCCCAGCTACTTGGGAGGCTGAGGCAGGAGACTCACTTGAGCCCAGGAGTTGGAGATTGCTGTGAGCTGTGATGCCACGGCACTCTACCCAGGGGGACAGCTTGAGGCCCTTTCTCAAAAAAAAAATATTATTTTTCATATTTCTAGAGGCTGGTAAGTCTCAAGGCACAGGTCTTGAGGCCAAGATGGGTAGATTACTTAAGCTCAGGAGTTAGAGACCAGCCTGAAAAAGAGTGAGACCCCATCTCTACTAAAAATAGAAAAACTAGCCAGTGTTTTGGTGCCTGTAGTCACCACAACTCAGGAGGTTAAGACAAAAGGATTGCTCAAGCCCAAGAGTTTGAGGTTACTGTGATTTATGACACCATGGAACTCTACCCAGGGTGACAGAGTGAGACTTGGTCTCAAAAGGCCGGGCACAGTGGCTCATGCCTGTAATCCCAGCACTCTGGGAGGCCAAGGTGGGTGGATTGCCTGAGCTCACAGGTTCAAGACCAGCCTGAACTAGGGTGAGACCTTGTCTGTAAAAAAAGAAGAAAGTAGTAATTGGGCATTGTGGTAGGTGCCTGTAAGTCCTAGCTACTTGGAAGGCTGAGGCAAGAGAATCGCTTAAGCCCAAGAGTTTGAGGTTGCTGTGAGCTGTGACAACACAGCACTCTACCGAGAGTGACATAGCGAAACTCTGTCTCCAAAAGGAAAAAAAAAAAAAAAAAACCTCAAAGCACAGAGTAAGTGCTGTGACTCTTCCCGGCTCATCAGCATTTGTGTAGAATGCTGCCTGTACATGGAGGTCATGTTCCAGTCATGGGCTGAGGTGCAGGTGTAGGTTCTAGGCCTCCTGCAGTTTGGGGACCTAGATTTCTCTAACAGGCTTCTGGGTCACCTTGCACAACACCCTCAGCTGTAGGCTCAGGGGATGATGAGGACAACTGATGGAAGGACAGGATGGCCCAGTCCACAGCAGAGGGCAGGGTGACAGGGACCATTCCCAAGGAGGCCAGCAGCACCAGGGTCTGCCTTCACCGGCTCGAGCAGGAGAAAGGCAGAAGTTTCAGCAAGGAGTGACTTTAGCAGGCCACACGGGAGGCAATGAGGGGACAGAAGTGGATGGTCCAAAGTGTGGAAGAGGTATTATCAGTGGACATGGTGAGGCACGGGAGGTAACAGAGAAGGAACTTCAAAGCAGAAACATTTCTTACCCACCGAGAGCTCCGTGGTTTCCTAGAGGACACATTCAGCTCTCCCCTCCCGAGGGCCAAGACCTCCCCAAGCTGGTGGTTTGTGATGTTGTCTTCTTGTGGCTTTTAGACCCACTTCCCTGGTTACTGAGAACAGCCCCTTTCCAGATGTTTACTGGACATGTGGATTTCTCTAAGTGTTCTGCCCATTTATCTATTGGATTGTCATTTTTCTGGTTAAAGAAACGCCCATATTCCAGATAGGTTTTCTTGGTTTATTGTTAGACATATATGGTGCAGATGTCTTTTCCTCTTCTGTGGGCTATTTATTACTTTTTAAAATGATGCCTTTCTTTAACTTTAATTTTTTTGTTTTTGTAGAGACTGGGTCTTGTTTTATTTCCCAGAATGGTCTTGATCCTCCTGTCTTGGCCTCCCAAAGCCCTGGGATTACAGGCCTGAGCCACTGCATCTGGTCTCTTTAACTTTCCATTGTGGAAAATTTCAAATGTATATAAACATAGAACAGCAGAATGAAGCCTCTGGTGCCCCACTCTACCTTCCACGGTAGCCCCTGAGTAGGCCCTCCTGGGTTACTCCAAAGCAAATTCCAAACATCATATTGTCTCATTATTTGAAAATATTTCAATATGCTTCTCTAAAAGATAAGGACGCCTTTTACCTTGACATAATCCAAACACTGTTACCACAGCTAACAATTATAATTATTCCTTAATGCCATCACATATCCAGTTGGAATTCAAATTTTCCTTACAGTCTCATGATTTCATTTTTTATTTTTATTAAATCATAGCTGTGTACATTAGTGTAATCATAGGGTACAATATGCTAGTTTTATATACAATTTGAAATATTTTCTTTTTTTTTTTTTTGAGACAGAACCTCAAGCTGTCACCCTGGGTAGAGTGCCGTGGCATCACAGCTCACAGCAACCTCCAACTCCTGGGCTCAAGCGATTCTCCTGCCTCAGCCTCCCTAGTAGCTGGGATTACAGGCGCCCAATGCCTGGCTATTGTTTGGTTGCAGCCGCCAATGTTGTTTGGCGGGCCTGGGCTGGATTCAAACCCTCCAGCTCAGGTGTATATGACTAACAGCTTACCCACTTGAGCCACAGGTACCGAGCCAATTTGAAATATTTTCATCAAACTGGTTAACATAGCCTTCATGGCATTTTCTTAGTTATTGTGTTTAGACATTTATATTCTACACCTAGTAAATTTCACATGTACCTGTGTAAGATGCACCATAGGTGTGGTCCCACCAATTACTCTCCCTCCACCCATCCTCCCCCGTCCCCTCCCCTCCCTCTCCTCTTTCCCCTTCTTCATGGGCTATAATTGGGTTATAGCTTTCATAAGAAAGCTATAAATTGGCTTCATAGAAGGGCTGAATACATTGGATACTTTTTCTTCCATTCTTGAGATACTTTGCTAAGAAATAATTTCGTTTTTTTAAAAAAATCAAAATCTAAATGAGGGGTAACGCTGTGGTGGCTTGTGGTGCACAGGTGTTCTTAATTTAATAAAACCCAGTTTTTCATTATTTTCCTTCATGGTAGTGCTCTTTTGTCTTATTTAAGAATGATTTTCTGACTTGGCTCCTGTAGCACAGTGGTTACGGCGCCAGCCACATGCACCAAGGGTGGTGTGTTCAAACCCAGCCTGGGCCAGCTAAACAACAATGACAACTGCAACAAAAAATAGCTGGACATTGTGGTGGGCACCTGTAGTCCCAGCTGCTCGGGAGACTGAGGCAAGAGAATCGCTTGATTCCAGAGTTTGAGGTTGCTGTGGGCTATTACACCACAAGACTCTACCAGGGGTGACATAGTGAGACTCTATCTCAAAAAAAAAAAAAAAGAATGATTTTCCAACTGCAAGGTCAAGGAAGCAGTCTTCAGAATTGTCTGCTACACAGCTGGGCGTTGTGGTGGGTGTCTGTAGTCCTAGCTACTAGGGAGGCTGAGGCAAGAGAATTGCTTACGTCCAAGAGTTTGCGGTTGCTGTGGGCTGTGATGCCACAGTACTCTACCGAGGATGACAATGTTAAAACTCTGTCTCAATAAAAAAAAAAAAATTGTCTGATACATTTCTATTATTTTGCCTTTCATACTTAGTCCACAACCCACCTAGAATTTTTTTTTTTTTTTTGAGGCTGAGTCTCAAGCTGTCACCCCTCTTGCCTCAATTTTTTTCTGGTTTTAGTAGAGGCAGCGGTCTTGCTTTTTTGCTCAGGCTGGTCTTGAACTCGTGAGCTCAAGCAATCCACCTGCCTCAGCCTCCCAGAGTGCTAAGGTTATAGGCATGCACCACTTTGCCCAGACCTCGAATGGGTTTTTGATGTATTTTTCTTGTACCAATACCCACGTGTCCCAGCACCATTTATCAAAATCGGTCCTCTCCCCACTACTGTGTGCCATCAACTTTTTCACACATCAGGTACTCACACACTTAGGGTCACTTCCTGGGCCCTCTCTTCTATTCTGGTGGTCTCTGTCTACGGACAGAGTAGAGTGATGGGGTTCTGACTCAGTTACTAACATGTCATAATAAGTTCTTTCTCAAGAAGGAGTTGAATATTTTTGCCTTTTGCATTTCCACATAAATATAAGATAAGCTTGTCAAGTTTGCTTTCCTCCCCTTCCCCCCCAAAATCCTAAGACTACTGGGATTACAATGGATCTGTGGACCTATCTGGAGGTAGTACTAAGTCCTGACCCATGAACATGCCGTCTCCTGCCATTTATTTAGGTCTTATTAATTGTCTCAGTAATGTTTTACAGATTTCTGTGAAGAGACTTTTGCATGTTCATTAGATTTAGTCATATTTCTTTTTTTTTTTTTAGAGACAGAGTCTCACTTGGTCACCCTCTATAGAGTATGGTGACATCACAGCTCACGGCAACCTCAAACTCTTAGGCTTAGGCGATTCTCTTGCCTCAGCCTCCCCAGTAGCTGGGACTACAGGCACCCACCACAACGCCTGGCTATTTTTTGTTGCATTTTGGCTGGGGCCAGGTTTGAACCTGCCACCCTTGGTATATGGAAATGGCGCCCTACTCATTGAGCCATAGGCCCCACCCTAATTTCATTTAAATTTCATTTTTTAATTGTCACTAGCATACAGAATTATGATTAATTTTAAAATATTGACCTTACAGGCTCAGTGTCTGTGGCTCAAGTAGCTAGGACACCAGCCACATACACCTGAGCTGGTGGATTCGAATCCAGCTCAGGCCCACCAAACAACAATGATGGTTGCAATCAAAAAATAGCCGGCATTGTGGCAGGCACCTGTAATCCCAGCTACATGGAAGGCAGAGGCAGGAGAATCGCTTGAGCCCAGAAGTTGGAGATTGCTATGAGCTGTGATGCCATGGCACTTTACCCAAGGTGACAAAAAGCTTGAGGCTCTGTCTCAAAAAAATATATATATAGACCTTGTAGCCAAAAATTTTGCTAAGTAATTTATCAGTAGATTATTTCAAAGAAACATAGGTGGGTTGCACTGCCTCACACCTGTAATTCTGGCACATTGGGTGGCTGAGGTAGGAGGATAATTTGAGACTGGGAATTCAAGACCAGCCTGGGCAACATAGTGAGACCCCAGCTCTACAAAAAATATAAAAAATTAGCCAGATGTGGTAGCATGCTCCTGTAGTCCCAACTACTCAAGAGGCTGAGACAGGAGGATTGCTTGAGCCATGGCCTTCAAGTTTACAGTAAGCTATGATTATGCCACTGCACTCCAGCCTGGGTGACAGCAAGACCTAGTCTCTAAAAAAATAAATAAATAGGTCAGATAAAGTGACTCATGCCTATAATCCTAGCATGATGGGAGGCCGAGGCAAGTGGATCGCTTGAGCTTAGGAGTTAAAGACCAGCCTGAGCAAGAGCAAGACCTCATCTCTAAAAAGGCTGGGTGTTGTGGCAGGCACCTGTAGTCCCAGAGGCTAAGGCAAAGGGATCGCTTGAGCCCAGGAGTTTGAGGTTGCTGTGCACTATGATGCCATGGCACTCTACTGAGGACTCAAAGTGAGACTTTCTCTCAAAAAGTTAAGAAAGAAAGAAACATGATGCTAGATAAGAATGACAGCATAAAGGAGCCATTCTGGAGAGCTGAAACTGACACTTGTCCACGTCATCGTGTGCTTTATTTGTTTGACAAATGATGTAACTTCTACCTAATGGCTTCTCATATGAAAGATAGCTTATTTATCTCCATTAACTCCAGAAAACACTAAGAATTGGATACACCACGTGTACATGCTTCTCCCAAGAACTTTGGGGAATATGCATTTGCTTTTGAATTTTTTTCTCTTTTCCCTTTGTTAGAGACTATGTTAGTCTACTTTGTGTTTTTTTTTTTTTTTGAGACAGAGCCTCAAGCTATCCCTGGGTAGAGTGCCATGGCATCACGCTCACAGCAACCTCCAACTCCTGGGCTCAAGTGAGTCTCCTGCCTCAGCCTCCCAAGTAGCTGGGACT
>NW_003852457.1:914555-917992 GCF_000181295.1 Otolemur garnettii
GTGGCTGGCGCCTTAGCCGGTTGAGCTATAGGCGCCAAGCCTAGAGACAGGGTCTTGCTCTTGCTCAGGCTGGTCTAGAATTCCTGAACTCAAACAATCCACTGACTCAGCCTCTCACAGTGTTAGGATTATAGGCATGAGCCACCACACCTGGCCTTAGGGTTTTAAAAAGATTATTATAAATTTATTTTTGAGATGAGGTCTCACTATACTAGTAGCCCAGGCTGGATTTGAACTCCTGGGCTCAAGGGATTCTCCCACCTTAACCTTTAAGTAAATGGCTGGGACTGTAGCCATGTGCCACCATACCTATTTAAATTTGATTTTAAAAAATACCATAAGCAACACCTTTTTTTTTTTGAGACAGAGTCTCACTTTGTCACCCTTGGTAGAGTGCTGTGGCATCACAGCTCACAGCAACCTCAAACTCCTGGGCTTAAGCTATTCTCTTGCCTCAGCCTCCCAAGTAGCTGGGAGTACAGGTGCCCTCCACAATGCCTGGCTATTTTTAGAGATGAGGTCTTGCTCTGACTCAGGCTGGTCTCAAACCTGTGAGCTCAGACCTGCCTCGGCTTCTCAAGTGCTGGGATTACAGACATGAGCCACTGTGCCTGGCCAAAAAGCAATACTTTTTTTCAAAGATCCTTAGAACATTAGAGCCGAGGGGGATCATAGAAGCTTTCTACCTTCATGTTTCTCAAAGTGTATTCCGTGAAACCTCAAGATACCTTGTGAAAAAATGAGTTTGGAACAGGCCGCAAAGTGTCTTTCCCTCTTTCCTCTGCAAAAGCATAATTCTTCATACCTCGGTAATGTGGCTGAGAAGGCTTGCAGTCAGTAAACTTGCTTAGTGCTGTTTGGCTCGGTGACTCACCATTTACTTGGCTTTCTGAACCTTTTTTGAGACAGAGTCTAACTTTGTCACTCACCCTTGGTAGAGTGCCGTGGCATCATAGCTTACACCAACCTCAAACTCCTGGGCTCAAGTGATTTTCTTGCCTCAGCTTCTCGAGTAGCTGGAACTATAGATACCTGCCAAAGTGCCTGGCTAGTTTTAGAGATGGGGTCTCGCTCTTGCTTAGGCTGGTCTTGAACTCCTGAGCTTAGGCAATCCACCCGCCTTTTTTCTGACGCTTCTCAAATCATGTGCAGAATGTGTTTGGGGAAGGACTGATTTCTTCCAGTGCCTGCATTTTAGTCAAGAAGAAACAGAGAGCCCCCTTACTTGGGAACTTTGTAGGTCCTGTGACCTCAGGAGCAGCTTTGTGCTTGTTCCTCAGACTCCTCTTCCTTGTTCCTGGGGGTGCTTTAGATGGGGTGCACCCAGTGTGCAAAGCTGCAGGTCAGGCTGCCCTGGCCGTAATTATAGCCCCAAGTCCTAGCAGAGCCCTGAGATCCTAAAATACAGAGCCAAGGGGATCAGGGAACAACACAGAAGGCCTGGCATCAGCACTCGATGGTCGACATCTGAGCATTACACAAGAACATGGACACCTGGGTGTTGCACGTGGATCTGGAGTGGCAGGGCAGAGGAGAGTGTTCCAGAGGCTTCTCACCAAAGAAGTGAGGCTCTATCAAGTGGATTAAATAGGTTCACTGGCTGTGGGAGGGGCAAAGAGCAGAGGGGTCTGGGCAGTGACTGCTGGTCATGCTGGGCGGTAAGAGGGGAGAGCTGCTGGGGGAAATGTGGGCTGGAGTTCTTGGGAGGGGTGGGAGGTGCAGGCCATCAGGGGTAGCTTTGTTTAGGAAAAGGGCCCCCCCATCCAGGAGTGGGAGTGTCAGGCCCTGTGAGAGATACCTCCTTGCTGGGCCTCCTAGGATGAGATCCTGGCAACAGAGTTCCCATTGCCCACACCTGGCCACGTAGGAGGTGGGCTGCAGAGAGGGGCAGCCTCCTGTCCCTCCGCTGGGCTGCCAGAAGCCACCAGCACAGCAGTGAGGCCTCTAGGTACCCAGGGCAAAAACTGGTTTGGGGGGTGTGTGTGGGAGCTGGGCAGGCAGTGCAGTATTTGTGAGGAGGGAAGTTTGTGAGGGTGTGAGGGTCACAAAAACCCTCAGGTAACCCTCAGTTAGGATATTCCTGACTGTCATTTATTATGAAGCAATGTAACTAAGGTACAAAAAAGTATATAAAACGTAAATGTGCAGCTTAAGACAGTTGTGAAATGAACACTATCATAGGAAGGAATTCACTGGTGGCCCCAAAGTCCCCAGGGCTCTGCTGGGGTCACAGCCCTGCTCCGAGGACTGTATCCACCATTATGGCCCTTAGGGTGACCACCTTCTTCTCTGTCAACCTTACTACATGATTATGTCCCCTCAACAATGCAGTTTAGTTTTGCCTGTCTGGGAGCTTTTGTGAATGGAATCGCCCGGCGCTGCTGTTGACCTGAACTCGGTGCAGGTGGCTGCACTTTGCTCATTTCCGGGCCAGATTCCATTTTACAAACTGTTTCTCTGTCCTGCTGCTGAGGGGGACTGGGTGCAACCGAGTGCTGTTCTGAGGGATGCTGTGTGCACGCCATCAGGGCTCCCGGGGCCCAGAAACAAACCCGTCTCAGCAACTTGGTGGAGATCCGTGTCCTTTCGCGTCTTTGGAGGAAATTTTCCTCTCTGATTTAGGTCTGGCCTTGAGGGCTACAGAGAACTGGTAATACACCTGTTGTCTGCCTAGCTCCTGGATAAACAGGACTTTATTTATCCTTCACCAGGGCCCAGACCATAAGGCCTCGCAGCCAAAGTAAAGACCACCGTGTCTGTGGGATGAGCAAGGAGCCGGCGGATAAAACCCACGAGCAAGTCTGGTGCCATTTCGCATCTGTCTTCCCATCACCCAACGACTAGAGGAGCAAGGAAGTAACTGTTGGCTGGCTTCTTCAAAAAAGGCTCCAAAAACCGGTTAGACCCAGGGGAACTTGGAGGATGAAGAGGACGTGGGGAGAACATTCAAGCAAAAAGTGCAGACAGCACAGAAATGGAGGTGCACGAGTGTCCGGTAAGGCCTCCAGAGGAAGGGATGTGGGGAGACCTCCGACTGCTGGGGGTGGAGGGCGTCAGCCTGTTCTGACCACCGACCACGGCTAAAACTGACTAGAAACTAACTACACTTCAAGCGCTTTAAGGGATTATCTGGGTTCCCCAGCAGCGCCGGGAGGTGGCGGTATGGTCGTGCGCCAGGGGCCGGGACGCATTCAAGTTCAAGCTCCGGGTGGGGAGGAAGCTTCCCGTCATTCATGTTTCGTTAATGACTTAAAGAGCCAGGCCGGGTTGCCTCGGCCAGCGCTGTCCCCTGAGCCACGCGGGCTCTGCGCCCAGCCCGCCCCGCCGGGGAGGAGCGAGGCTGCGAGAGGGCGCCTCGGGCGCGCGGGGACAGCCAGGCCGCTGGGTCTTTCTTCCTGGGCCCCGCCGCGGCAGAGCCAGCTGCTTTCTGTGTGGCT
>NW_003852457.1:918925-920480 GCF_000181295.1 Otolemur garnettii
GGGAGAGGAGGCTGCTGCGCCGGCACCGAGCCGCGGCGAGCCTGGGGCGCACTCAGTTTCGTTTTTCTTTCTTGCCAGCACTTCTTCGGCCCCATTTTTGAAGGAAAGTCTGGAAATGCTGAATTTTGGCCAATCCTTGTCGGTAGTTAGGAGGTAGACGCGAGGGGATAGGAAGCGGCCCCCTAAAGCCCCGAAACATAGTGCACGTCGTGTTTTCATAACAGACACGCCGTCCTCCTTATTCAAGCGCTAATTGCTTTTTACAATTTACGGGAGGGGGAAGGCGATGTTGGTCTCCTTAGCACCCTCCTTACCAGCCAGCCTCTTTGGGAAAGTTCTAAGAAACTTAAGGAGTAACACATTCTTTCTTTTTTTAATGAGGAGAAGGCGGTTGACTTGGAGGGCCTAGGAATGTTCTAATGCTTTTGCCTTCTCCCGCCAGGCACGTGGCTCCCAAATTTCCCGGCCAGCCCTTTGGACGGGTGCTGCCCGCTCCCCTTTGTCCGCCAGGCTTCGGCTGGGCTGCCCTGGCTGCAGGCCCTCCTGGGGCTCCGGGCTTGTGTACCTGACCCGGTTCTAGGGGGTCCACATTACCATCCCAGCCTGCCCTACTCCAGACCTTCTCCACTCGGGTCCCTGTGATGGTGGCCCCCTGCTGGGTCTGTCCTAGGCTCTGTGCCTCGTGCCTGCCCATCTTCAGATGTCGCTTCTCCTAGGTAGAGCCTGACTGACTATTAAACCCATTTGAAGAATGGTTTTAACCCTACTATGTCTGGGAGGTTCCACAGCCCTGGGGGCAGATGCTGGGCTCTGGGGCCTATTCATGGCCAATTCCCTACCTGTGAACTGGACAGAGCAACCTTTTACCCTGTTTGAATTGAGAATCTTCCAGCTCATCCTTGTGAAGGAGCCCAGGATGTGTTTCAGATTACTGGTTTAAAAATTGGAAGCTCAGGAAAAGTGAAGGACTTTGAAGAAGGTCAAGATTTTGTGTTGTGCTTCATGCTTTCCACAGTTGCTGGTGGGTCTTCATTTTAAAGACAAGTGGCGGGGGCTCAGAGGTCAAGATCTTTGCCTTGGTCTCCAGCCAGCATCTGGATGGTCTGCCTGATTCCCCATTAGAGAAGCAGCTTGTGGTCCCTTTTGACCTTGACTCACAGTAAGAAATACCTGATGAGCAGAGACTGGACAGCACTAGCCTCCACACCTGTTGCTGAACCCAGAGCTTTAGAAGCAGCACTTGCTGACCTACTGTGTGGGTGCAGTGGGACCTTGCTTCGTTTTAAATGAAGCTGGTTTCTGAAGATTGTTGTGCCTCCTGGAATGGGGCAGCTTTGGGTGAAAAAAATAAATGTCTGCAGGATAATTCTCAGCTAATGGCAAGATGGGAATGAGCCCAAGTTTCAGGTCGTGTGATGTGTTGTAATTACAAGGTTGAGGGACAGGCCAACTGTATTCTATATAGTAAGGCTTTTAATTTTGTTTAAAAGGAATTTTTTAAATACTCTTTTCATCAAAGCTCTTTTCTTTTCTTTTCTTTTCTTTTTTTTTTTTT
>NW_003852457.1:920710-932566 GCF_000181295.1 Otolemur garnettii
CCTTAGCCACTTGAGCCACAGGTGCCGAGCCACACCAAAGCTCTTATTAGTCTATTTCCTAACATAGAATAATGAAAAGACATTTGATCTGAATTGTAAAAAAATTACAAATAATTTTGTTCCAGTTAATTGTAATTGTGCTTATGAGCAATTTACTAAGTAGATGAACTTGAAAACACAACAGCTCACATTGCCTAGTACAAGCAAATACTGTTAACCTATGTGAACCCACACCTAGACTAAACATAGGAATGTTACAATTTTTTTTTTAACTATATTAAAAAGTTAGTGGTTCAGGATGGGTTTTAGGGATTTAGCAGCAGCCCTAACCCTTCCTAGATGAACGAATTTTTGGTTTGGGGGGTTTTGTTTTGGTTTTAACCACTTAAAGATCTTGCAGTGTCCAAGTGATTGTCTGCTAAAGGGATTGTTTCTCTTTTGTTAATAGACTTTTGCTCAAACTCTATTAACACCCCTTGTGGATTTGCTACAAAGTAACCTTTGTGACACCTAACACTTGTTTGACAGTTGTATCAACAGGATTGTGGCTCTAAAAATAATAAGGCTTCATTGTGCTTGCTAGTCATTTAACCCCTCTGGCATCCATTTCTCCCCTTACCGCCTGGTGGCGGCCTCCCCGGTGGTGCCTCTGCCTGTGGTGGTGCTTCTGGTGGTCCTGACAGCAGGGCTGGGGACTTGCAGTCTCTCTTGGTCTGTTAAAAACCTTGAAGAATCTTAAGTGTGTGAGAAAAGATATGAAAGCTTCAACTCCTGAAATGTATAAGGTTTTAAGAGCAGAATTATTTTTTAACTTGTAGTTTCTATGCTAGAAGTTATACCAGTGCCAATTGGGCTTTTCTTCATGAGTTGTGCAACACTCTACTATAAGGTGGCTGATAAAACGTGCTTCTGTGAATTGTTCTTGTGAACCTTAAAATTTAACACTTGACTTTCTAAAATAGTTTCCATTGTGAAATAGTTTTTAAAACACAAAAGTAAAGTGACTAGTACAGTACTCTCCCATTTATCCATCACCATGCTTCAGCAGTTGCCAACATTTTCCCAAGTGAGTCACAGACCTGTCATTTCCCCCCTGAAGTTTAAGTTTGCATGTCTAACCAAGGGACCACTGTAAACAGAACCAGCAAGTGGTCACACTTCCTAGCCTATAATCAGTTTCTCTCATTCTCTGAGAAATGTGTCGCACTTGGTTGTTTTGGATCATATATTTTCATGGACATCCGCACGTGTGTTTCTCTGTCTTGTGTGGCTTTTTAACGTCATCTTGCACTGGGCCTCCTATGTTTTTCCCCTTTGCTTTTTGATTTACTACATTTAAACTTTTTTGAAAAAAGACTCTTTCAGAACGTGTATCTCCTTACCTCCCACCCCATCTAGGAAGAACCCCATTGTGTCAAGATACTTTTTTTCTGGGTCCTATTTTGTTGAGGAGGGTGATTGGAGACTCCATTTCTCTCATGGTTTTAATTCTGACACATTTATCTTATGTACTGTCAGATAGACAGGTCCACTCTGCATCTTTGATTTTCATTTTCAGTAGAATTCTGGTTTGTGGTGGCACTCTCTTCAGCAAAAGTGACATTCTATAATGTATGAAAAATGTGAATGATAGTTGTGAATCTTGTGATGTTTCTCTCTTATTCAAACAAGAGGTTCTTTCTTCCCCAGTTTTAGGTTGGGAATGTCTCTCCTTATCTGTTCCCTGCCATTCCTTACACTCCCCCCCCCTCCCCCAGCTCTGTTATCTTGTCCTCAGTTGAAGATTCCTCTGGTACTGCCCATGCCCTGAGCCCCACCTGCAGCCAGGGTTGGGGGCCTGTCCTTTTTCACTCCAGCCATGTAAGGTCAAGCTCTTGCTGTGGTGAAATAGCATAATTTCTTTCCTCCAAAAGTTTAAAAACCTGAAACCACTATTTGTTCTCTGTTTCCTTATTCTTTGTGACCAGATAACTGTGCCCTTCTGATTTGTCTGTCCATAGAGCTATATCCAGAGTTCAGCTGCACCCTGTGTATAATTTATCACCTACACTGAGACCTTTGGACGGGGAAGTGGGGCACTCAGAGTCATTTCCCTGGGACAGCAACATAAAG
This sequence comes from Otolemur garnettii, assembly GCF_000181295.1. NCBI lineage: Eukaryota > Metazoa > Chordata > Mammalia > Primates > Galagidae > Otolemur > Otolemur garnettii. Next base: position 922,823 of record NW_003852457.1, read on the forward strand.
GAGCTGTTGTAGGCAAATCAGGATGGATGAGCTCTCTAAATACACGTAAAAACTCCTAGCCTCGTAAGTAGGCTCAAAAATAACAGACTTGAGGCTCAGTGCCCATAGCCCAGGGTTACAGCACTGGCCACATACACCAGGGTTGGTGGGTTTGAACCTGGCCCGCTTGGGCCAGTTAAAACAACGGTGACAACTGCAACAAAAAAAAATAGCCAGGCATTGTGGCGGGCACCTGTAGTCCCAGCTACTTGGGAGGCTGAGGCAAGAGAATTGCTTAACCCCAAGAGTTGGAGGTTGCTGTGAGCTGTGATGCCACTGTACTCTATTGAGGGCAACACAGTGAGACTGTGTCTCAAAAAATAATAATAATAATAACAGACTCGAACTTTTTTTTTTTTTTCAGACAGGCCACATAACCAGGTGGCTAGAGCCTGGTGCTATGTCACCCTGGGTAGAGTGCTGTGGCATCACAGCTCACAGCAACCTCCAACTCTTAGATTTAAGCTATTCTCTTGCCTTAGCCTCCCAAGTAGCTGGGACTACAGGCTTACGCCACCATGCCCAGCTGTTTTTTGGTTGTAGTTGTTGTTGTTTAAAACGCACCCTTGGGTGGCAGGGCCTGTTCAGTGGATGTTCCACCAGTGACTTGCTGGGCCACGGGGTGGGGCGGTGCTATGGGGGGAGGTTGAGGTCACCAGGTCTGGTTTCTGATATTAGCATGTGGAAACACTTTGGGAAGAAGAGTCGTGTACAGATCAGGTCGCATTTGAGGTGCAGGCAGTTGAGCTCAGCTGGAGGTTGGGGTGGGCGTTAGGGAGTTAGCAAGGTAGGGAGATGCAGAGGGCCCTGGGATCATGGGACACCCCAGCTCTGACTCAGGATGAGCCTGAGTCACCACTGCTGGTGCTGGGCTCTGCTCATGTGGAGTTTGCTAAATATTAAAGCATGTGGTTCCCAACAAGATGGCCATGCTGGACTTGGAAGGTTCTCAGAGCACCTGAGACAAGTAGGACAAGGCACGAGGGCCTTGGCCAGACGGGTGGTGAGGAGCACGCTGTGCCGCCCTGTGCTGACTGTCGCTCCCTGAGAGCCTTCTCTTGGGATGTTCTAGAACTTTTTCTTTTTTTCTTTTGAGACAGGGTGTCACTGTCACCCAGGCTAGAGTGCAGTGGCATCACCAGAGCTCCCTGCAGCCTCCAACTCCAGTGGTCAAGTGATTCTGCTGCTTCAGCCTGTGGAGGAGCTGGGTCCCCAGGCACACGCCCTGGCCTTCATCTATTTTTTCTATTTTTAGTAGAGAGGGAGTTTTGCTATGTTGCCCAGGCTGCTCCCAAACTCCTGGGCTTACACCATCTTCCTGCCCTGGCCCTCCCAAAGTGCTGGGATTGTAGGCGTGAGTCACCATGCATGGCCTGTTCTGGAACATTTAAGGGTGACTTTGTGGAACAGCCTAGCTGTTCCTAGACACAGCTGGGACAGTGACACAGACGGCTGGAGTAGGCTGGAATACCCAGAGAAATCCTCCCCAAAGAAGTGCCATTTGAGTGAGACATAAAATGTGGGCTGGGCTGGGCCGGGCCAGGCTGGGCAGCCCACTCAGGATGTGTGATTGGAGAAGGGCGCATGGCCCCACGTGAAAGGCTGGATGGCCAGAACAAGATGTCCACGGTTAGCTGCAAGGCGTGCTGGGTGAATGGTGAGTGCGGTGGCAGGCAGGCCACAGATGGGGGGGTGGGGAGTCATGTGAACCATGTGGTGGTCCGGTCACCCCACAGGGCTCCATGCTTCCTCCCCTCCCCGCCGCCTCACCACTTGCCAAAGAAACTGGTGGGCAGTCTGTGTGGCTGGCAGGCATCGTCTGGGTGTGGTTTGGCGCGCCCCTCTACCTGCTTCCTGCAGATCTGTAGTCCTATCTAGAGGCTCCATCTGACGCAGGGTCTGGTGCTTTAGTTTGGTTGGGTTGGGTTTTGGCCCTGACCCATCATCCGTGAAGGAGGCCCTCATCAGCAGGTGGCCAGCAGTCGCAGGCTCCAGGAATTCATCCGGGTGTATGCCGCGTTGGAATTCTCATGCTGCGTCCACATGTAGACCCTGCACTGCCCACTGTTTGGTTTTAGGTGTGTGTGGAGGGCAGAGGGCGCTGCAGTGAGTGGCATGAGGCTGGGACAGCTGTCGGGGGGCGGGGGTGGTGCTGAGTGAGGCAGTGGAGACCCACCCCGGGAGGATACCGAGCAGGTGTTGCCAGACTAGGGACCTGGGGCATGGGGAGGGCAGATAAGGCTGGGATGTGAAGACTCTCGCTTTGGGGGTGAGCTAAATGTGAAGAGCTCAGGGAAATTCACTTTGCATACTTGGGGCATCCAGTGGTCTTTGCCTTGCGGGCTGGTCCTGCCGTCCGTCTCTCTACCTGGCTGTGAGTTCTTGCTGCTGGAGTTGTCTTGGTCCCCTTAGTGTGGTTCCCCTCTGCCTTGGTGTTTTCTTCCTAGTCACTGAACAGTCCCTACATTGAGTTGTTTCTAAGTTAGAGGTTAAATCTGTGTGTTGAGAATAGTTTTTATTTTTTTTTTTTTTGAGACAGAGTTTCACCCAGGATAGGTGCCCTGGTGTCACAGCTCACAGCAACCTCAAACTCTTGTGCTCAGTGATCCTTCTGCCTCAGCCTCCTGAGTAGATGGGACTACAGGTGCCACTACCATAGCCAGCTATTTTTTCTACTTTTAGGAGAGACAGGGTCTCACTCTTGCTCAGGCTGGCCTTGAACTCTTGAGCTCAAGGGATCTTCCCACTGGGCCTCCCAGAGTGCTGGGATTTCAGGTGTGAGCCACCATACCCAGCCTAGTTTACACTGTTGAAATCCTGTCTGTCCTCATTATGCCTTGGGCTAGACTGGAGGCAGAGGGGCTCCCTGGGCTATGTTTGGGGTGGGTGCTGCCTTTGGACGTTAGGGAGGGAGCCGGGCCTCAGGGCCTCTTACCCCACTGACTTGAGAAATGGGTAAGGGATGTACTTGGTTAAGTAAGACAGGGCAGTTGTGAAAAGCTGCTCTTGCCCCAAACCTCCCAGCCCAGTGTAAGTTGGTCCCAGGTGTTGCTGATTCAGGTGGGCAACCCTGTCCGTCCCTGGGGCCTGTTGGTCTGGCTGGTGAAGGCTAACGCCCCCTCCTGCTTCCTCAGGCCTGTCCCAAGCTGTACCCCCAGGAGACAGCATGAGGGAGCCCAGGGGTGCCAGGTGGGAAGTGCAGCCTGGACCACCCAGCTGCACAGTGTTGTGGTCCTAGGTCCTGGCTTGGACCCTGGGCTGCAGCAGGGCCATTCCAATACCTCCTTCCCTGGGAGAGACACACACCTGCACCAGCGTGCTCTAGGCTGTGTCTGTACTGTTGGTGTCACTGGGAGGTGACCTGGGTCAGAGTGAGGATCTGTGGTTTCCCTGTGACACTGGAGTCCTTTGACGTTGGGGCTTGTTTTCTTGTCATCTGAGGCTGATGGTGAGATTCTAAAGGTGAACTAAGGGAAAAAGTGGTTGTCTTGAGTGAAAAGTCTTTTAAAAATACATGCTATGAATTAAGTAGAAAAGATAGTGAGAAATTTGGTCTCGAAACTGTTAGACTGCTGCATAGCCAGAATCTGTGTGTTCAGAGGAAGGGACGTCTGGGGGGCTTTGAATTTCACTCCATCACAGTCCTCACCAGAGTTGATGAGGCGTCCTGGCTTTCTGGAGCTCTGTGTTCAAATGGAGGCTGAGCCTGAGTCCCAGTGCCTGGAGAAGAGCACCTTGCTGGGTGATCAGTGTCTTCTACGCGGACGGCAAGAGGGTGGCACTGTGGGGCGTCCTGAGTGACATGTCAGGGAAGTTTAACTCACAGCTGGTACTAGCTTAGTCAAAATAGCTCTGCTAAGCTTTCTGATGGTCCCACGTATCATTCTGAGAAACATTTATTTATTTGAAGTGTGGTTTTATTGTATGTTTGTACATTTTTATTGAAATAAGGTGTTTTTGAGTTGATGTTGTAGAATCTTGCAAAGTCTCCTTTTGGATATAAGGTTCTCACACTGACGCTGTAGGTGGGGGTTTTGCTTTTCCCATGGAGAGAGCCCCGACCTCCTGGGTACGTCATGTCTACACTTCTCAGGAAGCCCTTCTGCACCCTGAACTCCAAGTTCAGCCCCACAGTGCTCTTGGCTGCTATTCACATTGTTTGTGTGGCCTGTTCCAAGTGTGGCAGCGTTGTTAAAGGCAAAAGAAAAATAATGGAAAAAGTGTGACTTTGAATCACCTAATTGAGATAGTCTCACTCTGTTGCCCTGGGTAGAGTGCTGTGGCATCATTAGCTGACAGCAACCTCAGAATTCCTGAGTTCAGCTGATCCTCCTGTCTCAGCCCCCTGAATAGCTAGGACTACAGCTGCCCACCACAACATCTGGCTAGTTTTTTTTTTTTTAGGAGAGACGGGGTCTCACTTTTGCTCAGGCTGGTCTCGAATTCATGACCTCAAGCAATCCTGTCACTTCTACCCTCCAGAGAAAAGGTCATACCTTTAAAAAGAAAAAGTAGGCTGGGCAGGTTGGCTTCCTCCTGTAATCCTAGCACTCTGGGAGGCCAAGGCAGGTGGATTTCTTGAGTTCAGGAGTTCAAGACCTGAGCAAGAGTGAGACTCTGGCTCTAAAAAATAGCCAGGCATTGTGATGGGCGCCTGTAATCCCAGCTACTTGGGAGGCTGAGGCAAGAGGACCATTTGAGCCCAAGAGTTTAAAGTTGCTATGAGCTATGATGATGCCACAGCACTCAACCCAGGGTGACAAAATGAGACTCTTCTATAAAAAATAAAAAAAAATTGAGGCAAAATTCACATGCTGTAAACTTAACCATTTTAAAGTGAACACTTCAACAGCATTTAGTGCATTCCCAGTGCTGGCCCTGCCCCCTCTGTCTACTGCAAACCTTTTCTCTCCCCAGGGAAACCCGTGTGCACAAAATACTCAGCCCTCTTTCCTCCCACCCAGCCTCTGGAAACCCCCAATTTGTGTTCCGTCCTGGGTCTCCCTGCTCTGAATACATTCTCCATGTGAAGTTACGCCAATGGGAACTTCTGCCGTCTGCCCTCAGTGTGTTCCCAAGGTCTGTGTGGCAACAGGTGTGAGTACTCGATCCTGTTCTCTTGCTGTGTAGTACTCCCTGGTATGGACGTACCACGATTTATCTGTTGGTGGACATTTGGGTCCCTTTCACGTTTTGGCTGTTGGGAATCATATTGCCAAGTGAGCATTTGTGTGCAGGTGTGTGCTTGGGTGGGCGTCCCAGTTTCTCTTGACATGGTTGGGTCAGATGGCAACTCTGTGTTGGACTTTCTGAGACAATTGGGAACTGTTTTACAGCAGCTGCCCCCTTTCACGTTCCCACCAGCAGCTTACCAGGATTTCAGTTTTTTTACATCCTCATCCACAGTTGGGATTGTTACCTCAGAGTTCCAGAAAGGGGCATTCCTTTCCCTTCCCTCCAGAAAGGCGTTCCTAACTATTACACTGAACAGTTTCTGGCATCTTTTAGTTACTGAAGTGGAAAAAATGTTGGATTTAAGCACCTTTTGCCCTGATGGAATTAATAGATATGGGTACATTCATCTCTATGTCAGAGTGTAGAGCAGGCGTCCTCAAACTGCGGCCCACTGGCCACATGCAGCCTACCAAGGACATTCATCCAGCCTGCTGGGTGTTTTTGCTGCTGCAGTCCGGCTGCCAATGGTCTGAGGGATGGTGAAATGGCCCCCTGTTTAAAAAGTTGGAGGACCCCTGGTGTAGAGTATGTCTGGGACCTGGACAGCAGGCTGAACACAGTGAAGGTAAACAACCTACCAGGGGACGAAAACACAGCCCTGCGTGTATCATGGCAGAGCAGACACCCAGTGCCGGGCTGGGGTATCCTGAGTCAGGATTGGTCACTCAGGAACCTAGCTCCTAGGGCCTGCTGGCTGTAGGCTTGGGGCCAGTGGGCAGGCAGGTTGGACCCCAAAGCCCCTGTGACGGGGGATGTGGGTGAGGGAGAGGAAGGTACATGGCCAGTACTTGGGGTGCAGGTCACAAACTAGAGGCCAGAGTTATGTGGCATTTGCAAACTTTGAGGTGAGGAAGGGGTTTAAGGACTTTGTATTATGCGAAAGTTTGAATGTACACAAAATCGGAGGACAAAATGTGAGGAGCCCTGGCAGCCCGCCCTCAGCCCCGAGAATGGGGTGGGGACTTGCCCAGGCGCACACACATACACCCGCCCGCCGCTCCCAGCCCTCCCTGGTTTGGTGTGTCATGTCTTTAACTCACAACTGTCCTTTGACATTTTATTTTAAAGTAATTTGGGACTTAGAGAAAAGTGGCTGCAGTAGTGCAGAGCCCCGTGGTCAGCGTCCCCTAGCATCAGCATCTCACCTCCCAGGACAGGTGTCAAAAGCTCGGAGGCTTCAGGATGGTGCTGCCTGCCGAGCTCAGGTGTGTTTCTTGTCTCCCTGGCACACAGGGAGGGGTGGCCTGTGGTGTGGCACAGTGCCCTGCAGGCTGCCCTTGTGACTTCGCAGTGTGCCGGCCACTTCCTGAGCGTCGCTCCTGACCTGCAAGGTGCTCACAGCTCAGATCGGCTCAGATGGTGTTCGTTCTGTCCCGGGCGTGGGCTCTTGTTCCTTCAGTTGGAGACGCTGTTGGGAAGGAGGACCCGGGGCGTCCTGCCCTCTGCTGTGGGTACTCACACGAGTCTGTGACCGTTTCTCCCCCCATTAATATTAAAACTGTGGGTACAGCTGTTGCAGTGGCTTGTAACTCTGACCCTAGCACTCTGAGAGGCCAAGGTAGGAGGATTGCTTTGAGCTTAGGAATTTGAGACCAGCTTGAGCAAGAGTGAGACCCCATCTCTACTAAAAGTAAAACTAGCTGAGCCCTATGGAGGCTGCCTGTAGTCCCAGCTACTCAGGAGGCTGAGGCAGGAGGATTGCTGTAGCCCAGGAGTTTAAGTTGCTGTGAACTGTGACCCCATGGCACAAGGTCTCAAAAAAATAAAACCCTAAACAAAGCCAACTGTGGGCTCGTGGTGATGATTCTGATTCAAATCCAAGTCTCATCCCTTACTCGTGACTTTTCCAGATGGTGAGGAGTGTAGCTGCCATCGCCCATTCATTGTGAGTCTGCCCGTTGCCTCAGACCTGGGGTGCATGCATAGCCCTGGGATGTGAGCGTGGCTGTTTCTGTCTTTAGCCTTGTAGCACCAGGTCAGAGCAGTGCCCACAGCGGTGTGGCCTGTCAGCAGCTTCCTTCTCTGCGCCCTGCAGCGTGGCCGCCACGCCTCCTTTGGCTTTTGTGGCCCTCCTGCTCCTGCCACTTCTGTTTGCTGTGCCCCCTTCCTGCTGCCATTTTTTTGGTAGACCCACATAGGTGGGACCTAGCATGTGCTGTGTCCCTGCATCCAGTTTTAGCATGTGAGTAATCCAGTGAAATGTCTGTGGTGAGAATGAGTAGTCTGGGTGGAAAATGACATTATTAATCATGTGGCAGGTGGGAGTCATGCAGAGTGGCTGCCGAGTGTGCCAGAGCCCAGGCACCACAACCTAGCCATAGTGGCTGCCAAACATGGTGACCGCTGTTTGCTTATGTCCCCACACTGTGTGTGGCAGTTGGGGCCAATGCCTGTGGCCCTGCTCCCACCCTGCTCTGTAGCGCAGTGATAGGGCCCAGGCGGCAAGGAGCCCTCAGCTGTTATCTTCAGAGAGCAGCCACTGTCACTGCCTGGAGGCTGCACCACGGACTCTCGGGTGTGGGCTGTGACCATAGGCAGTGTTGCTTTCATCTTTAGTTTTTAAAAAATTATTCTCTTCAGAATAAGAAATATGTACTCATTTCAGAGAATTTAGGAGATGGGGAAATAAAGAGGGGAAAACCACCCATAGTATTACAAGAAACATCTATTCATAAGTATTTATTTCCAGACATAGACAAGATTAGCTTATATTTGTAATTTTATGTCTTTTTTTTTTTTTTTTGGAGACAGTGTCTCATTATGTCACCCTCAGTAGAGGGCTGTGGCATCACAGCTCACAGCAACCTGCAACTCTTGGGTTTAAGTAACTGCCTTGTCTCAGTGTCCCAAGTAGCTGGGACTATAGGTGCCCACCACAATGCCTGGCTTTTTTTTTTTTTTTTTAGACAGAATCTCAAGCTATCGCCCTGAGTAGAACGCCGTGGCATCACAGGTAATAGCAACCTCCAGCTCCTGGGCTTAAGGTGATTCTCCTGCCTCAGCCTCCCAAGTAGCTGGGACTATCGGAGCCTGCCACAACACCCAGCTATTTTTTGGTTGTAGTTGTCGTTGTTTGGCAGGGCCAGGCTGGATTCAAACCCGCCAGCTCTGGTGGATGTGGCTGGCACCCTAGCTGCTTGAGCTACAGGCACTGAGCCATGCCTGGCTATTTTTTTGTTGCAGTTGTCACTGTCATTAACCTGGCCTGGGCTGGGTTCAAACCTACCAGCCTTAGTCTTTGTGGCCGGCGCCCTACCCATTGAGCTACTGGTGCCACAAATTTTATGTCTTTCTTGTTCACCTAGTATTATTGTGAACATTTCTGAGTGCCATTTTTGGGGGAGGGCATGCTTACAACAATTTTCATTTATTCATTGGAGACAGTCTCTCACTGTTGCTCGGGCTGGGGTGCCGTGTTCCAGTCATACCTCACTGCAGCCTCAGTTCCTAGGCTCAAGTGGTGGTGATCTCCCTGAGTAGCTGGAGCCATAAGCATATGCCACCATGCCCAGCTAATTAAGCTTTCTGTAGTGACAGGGTCTCGCTATGTTGATCAGGCTGGTCTTGAATTCCTGGCCTCAAGTGATCCTCCCACTGTGGCCTCCCAAAGTGTTGGGATTGTAGGTGTGAGCCATCACACCTGGCCTACAACAATCTTTAAAGTAAAAAGATGACAGGATTATGCAGATCAGAGGGCAGGCTCCTGAGGGACAGGGGACACAGATGTGATGTCAGTACCTCGTGGAGCCTGTGCTGCTGGTCCTCTGCTTCAGTCACTATGGAGATGCAGTGGGTCAGTGAGCCCAAGTCCTGTGCACGGCGAGGCCGCCTGTTCACTGCTGGTCTTCCTATTGGTCCTCTGTGTCCTTCCGCTCCACCGCACAGTCTGGTAAGGTGCTCAAGGCGATCTGGTGTCTGCCCCTCCCCACCAGGCTGGGCCGTCTACTGCTCACCCCCAGCCTCAGCGCAGTTGCTGATGGGGACAGAGCACCAGGAGGTTTTGGATGCTGGGGTGTGCATGCATGTGAGCACAGGCACCCTGGCAGACACTGCCAATGCCAGGGCACAGCTCTTCCCTGTGGGGTTGACATCTGCTGAGCACCCATGGGGCGGGGAGGAGGAGCTCTGTACTCTGAGGGCACTCCATCCCAGGGCAGGCCCCCTCCCGGGCACACACCGAGGCTTTGCTCATCACTTCAGCTTTCTGGGCCCATGTTCTGTTCTATAAAATGAGGGGAAATAAATAAAATAGTGCTTATCATTATTGGTAGTTGTTATAATTGTCACATGTCAATATAAAGTTTTATAACATGGGCTAAGTATGGTGGCCAGACCTGTAATCCTGGCACTTTGGGAGGCTGATGCAGAAAGATCACTTGAGGTCAGGAGTTCGAGACCTGCCTGAGCAACATACTAAGACCCCGTGCCTCTATAAAAATTTATTTTTTTTTCTTTCTTTTTTTTTTTTTT
>NW_003852457.1:936190-949435 GCF_000181295.1 Otolemur garnettii
TGGTTGGGTGCATAGATATTGATAATTGAGATCTCATCATATTGAGTATTGCCCTTAACAAAAATTTAAAAGATTAGCCAGGTATGCTGGTACATGCTGGCAAACCCAGCTCTTTGGGAGGCTGAGGCACTTTGAGACCCTGTCTCAAAAGTGTCAAAACTATCAGAATAATGAACACAACACATTGTATTTTGTATATAGTATAAATCAATATATATTTAGTTGTAATGAATAATTGTTGATTATTGACAATCAATTATAATGATTATAGTTTTAATTATATAATATTATTATCATAGTTGTTATTGTTGTAATATGAATATCAGTCATTACGTGAAGACAAAATTAATACATGGAAAGTCCTTCCAGGGCATAGGAAATGTTTGATGCCTGTTATAATAATCATCATCATCACTTTAGCGGGCCAAAGAGATCACAGCTCCTTGGAGGACTATGCCATTCTGGAGGGGTCTCAGCTGTGGTCTTGAGTACATTTGTGGCAGTGTCACTTGGGCACAGCAGGGCACTAATGATGTGGCACTTGTAGCTGTGGGACATGAGGGGCCAGGACTTGGTTTTAGGGGTGCCCCTCCAAGGCTATGCAGGACCTGGAGCAAACCGTATCTTCTCACCCTGAAACCACCCAGGGAGCAAGCCCCTGTCCAGCATATCCTGGCCCTGTCTGCCACGATCGACTGGCTGTGTTCTGCTCGCACTTGAGCTGCAGCTGCATGGTCTAGAGATGACAGAGTAGAGGTTACAGGTGGATACAGGTGGGTGATGTGAGAGGTTTCTCGTAAAACACCCTTGCAGTGGGAACAGACATCCTTTCTTCTAAGTGACTTTGCCAGTATTTGGTCCCAGTTGTTTGGACAATGTCAAAGTTGTTTTCTAAACAAACCCTCAAGAAAACAAAGCAGATTGCGTTAGTGCTGTAACTGGGTAGTGCATTTTAATTTAAAACAGACCATGATGGCAGCCAGGGTGCCCAGAAGAGTAACTTCTGTCACAAAGCCACGCAGAGAGTTCCAAACAGATGCACGCACAAAGCTGGTCCAGTTTCAAAAAAAATGAATCAACTTTAAATATGGTGTAAATTTCATTTAGCTGCATTTCCCCCCCAAGATTAGGCTATAGCATGCGGAAACTTCTGTATCCCACCTGATATGACCCACTTCTGTCTGACCCTAAAATGTCAGCTCATGGATAGAGAGGTCTCATATAATTTTGATTTTTTGGTTTTGAATTCATGAACCTGGCCCCCATTGGAGGGTGGTGTCAGCGTGCTGTGTCCTGGGCGGGGCACTGCCAGGGCCATGATGTCATGAGAGCAGGTGTGGGCACACTGCTTCTGGGCCATTGGTGTTGAGTCCTGCAGACCTGCAGAGGTGGCGCTCTTCCTGCACTTCATTATGTTTTTGTTTATTTTAAAAGTAGTGTGTTTTAAATGCTCACATTTGGCAGATCTGTACTTTTAGCTTTATAATTAAAGTAAGTGGTATTTATGATGTAATTATAGAACTTATAAAACAATAGTAGAATTGTGCTGAAGATTATGAGTAAATGAATGGCGGTGGTGGGCAGGTGGTAGGCCCAGGCTCAGATATGAGGACGGTACCAGGAGTCTCTGGATGAAATTCTAGCTTTGGGAAGTGTCTTTCTGCAGAGTGGAGACTGTTTTAGAGAGAGGGAACAGATAGCAGTGACCGTCCCATCAGCGGTTAGCAGGGATGCTGTGGTGTTTGAGCCCAGGCTGTTAGTGCCTTTATGCATAAGGATTTAATTTCGTGACCTCCATTCTCCTCCCCATTTTTTGAAATGAAGAAACTGAGGCACGGAAAAGTCCCCTTCATGAAGCAGTAAGTGCTTGACCCCAGATTCCAGCCAGGCAGCACTACAGGTACTGGAACCTTGGCTGCTGTGCAAGGGTTCTGGTGTTAGACCGACCTGAGGGGTGGGGATCTCAGGCAGGCCTGTGAACTCACAGGAAGAGTGGCTCCCATTGCTTTGCCGTATTAATGCAAATATACAGGACGTATGAAGAGAATTCTCTGAAGTAGAGCAAACCTCATTAAAGAATAAAAGGAAAAAATGACTTGGAACTTAGTGGGTTTGAATTTTTCAGTGTTCTAATGAAAGAAAAACCAGTTGAAATTTTTTTTCTTTCAGGACGCTGTTTTGAGTAAGTGAATACTGACTTGAGTTCTACTTGCTTTTGTTTTCTTAACTGGATTTCTGAGCTGTGTCCCACCTGGTTCCCTCCAGCACATTTGTGACACTGAGCCTGCAGCATCCTGAGCATTGGGGTGTTTCCACCCCGGCTGGCATTGGGAACGTGTTCTTGAGTTAGTCCTGCTGCTCCCTGGAGTCTGATCATTGTCACACATGCTTTTGTGGAGGGTGATGACGAAATTGGGTAACTGCGCGAACAGCCTTTTAACATCTGCTCCTGACTCCCAACACCGCCCCCCCCTTCTCACATCAGAATAAAAGGTCTCTCAATTGTTTGGCTTGGTTGCTGCTATGACCTTCAGGAGGCCACAACCTTGCTGCCACCAGATTCTATCACGGTGGACTCTGGGCTCATCGTGTGCTGGGATGTCACTGGCTCGTGCCTTAGCGAGAGAGCTGGGGGCAGTAGGCCATGCAAATTCAGTGGTAGGTTTGTTTGAGCTTTTTTTTTTTTCTTTAAGGTTAAACTAAAACAAGGAAAGGAGAGGCAGATTGTGACCTTTCAGAAGCTGTCAGGGCAAGGGCACTGTGTCTTCAGAAGATTTACTCGCTCGGGAGTCAAGATTGCAAGGCCAGTCCTGTGTGGTTGTCTGGGCTTGCCTGGTGGCCCTCTGCGCCCTGGCCATGTGGAGGGCACCTCTTGGCCCTTTTCTCTCCTCAGTCTTTTCTGTTTATCAAGGAAGTTGATAAAGTTGTTTAAACTGAAGTAAATGGATAGGTGTAGAGGTTACATGATTGCCGTCCCCCCTTCTCAAAATAAAGTGCAGGAAATGTGCCCTGGTCCTTCCGTGGAGGAGGCTGGGAGTGCAGTGTCTGTGCCACTGCGCACCTGCCTCCCTCTCCATTCTGGGAGGTTTGTGTTGGAAGAGTAACAACCGGGTCAGTCACAGAAATTTATTTGTAAGTTGACTTGGTGCACCCGGGCCTGCTGTGGATGTGTGTGCACTACTTTGGTGCTGTCACAGAATCCCAACATGTGTGTCAGAAGCTCTGCTTGTTCTGGTAAGGTTTTCCTGAGGAGCACAGGCTGCGATTGTCCCAGGTCAGGCCACATGAGCATTGGAAGTGTTGCCTGATTTGTTTGGACGAGCCCCAGAGTGGTGGTGACGAGCTCAGTCACCTCCGAGGGCACCACCCAGCCGGCCCTCTTCCATGGCCTAGCTGTCGCTGGTACCACCCGAGGGAGCCAGATCAGATGCTCTGCAACGGACTCCGGTTGGAGCTCCAGGCACCATTGTAAAGCACTGTTATTTCTGAAGAGACCTCACACAGGCCACTGTGGGGTTTTTTTTGTTTTTTTTTTTTTTGGCCTGGGCTGGGTTTGAACCCGCCACCTCCGGCATATGGGGCCAGCACCCTACTCCTTTGAGCCACAGGCACCGCCCAGGCCACTGTGTTTTTAAAGAGAATATTATCTGAGTGGCGGTTATACATTCCCACAATGGTAAACTGAGACAGTGTTTCCTCAACTCTTTTGAGTCAGGGCTTCTTTACATTCTTGAATTGTTGAGGAACCTGAATCGTTTGCATAGGTTCTATCTCTTAATATTTATTATGTGAGAAGTTAAAGCTGAGTGAGTGAAACAAGCCACACATAGAAAGATGAACCCTGTGTCCTCTCACCCTGTGTGGGGCCAAAACATGATCTTAGGGTCGCAGAGAGCAGAGGGCAGATACGCCTGCAGGGAGGACTGGCATGGAGGGCACTGGGTGGGTTAACAGTGCCGACACACAGCTAGATATTTTGTATATTTTAGAGTAACCAAAAGAGGGGATGTGAAGTGATACCGACACTCAAACCATAATGTGCTCAGGAGACAGATCCTCTGCCTGGATGGCTGCTGTTCGCGCATATGACAAACACACTATGCGTGCATCTTATAAGCGTATAAAATACTACGTATCCATAAAGAACTAAATACAACTGAGGAATTTGAAAAACATTCTATGGAATGAAATGACAGTAGCAAGCCAAATATGCATTACTATTTGTTTTTATGAAAGACAATTTTTCCTAAGAACAAAATGTAACGAGAAGAGGAGCATTGTTTTTTTTTCTTTATAAATCTGCTAGGGTTTGGCTTAATGGAAAGTAGCAGTTGGCTTTCTATTTAGTCTCTAGGAATGTGTTGTGGTCAGAGTATAAGAAAAATCTGGCCTCACAGATATGTAGCTGAAAAGGAGAATTATTTTAGTAGCCATTTGAGATAAATGTAGATATTCTTTGCTACTGTACCTAAACTGACAACTGGTAGTTCTTACTTTTCTCTGTCCCCCAGGCTGGAGTGCAGTGGCACCATCACAGCTCACTGCAGCCTCAAACTCCTGGGCACAAGCGATCTTCCTGCCTCAGCCTCCCAGGAAGTGGGACCATAACCACCTGCCACAGGGCCTGGCTAATTTTTCTATTTTTTGTAGCGATGGGGTCTTGGTCTTACTCAAACTGTTCAAATAGAAGTTTTTTTAAAGTTTTTTGCAGTGTAGAATCCAAAATCATGTCAGCTGCAGCTTGTTCGGGTCCTTGACTCGTGTGATTATGAAACCGTGCACCAGTCCCTGGGAACATACTGGTTCATTGAGTGACGCGATCATCCAGGTATCGCACATTTAATTACAAGATCAAAACATTCCGTTCAGGAAAAGCAACACTGATCTCATCAGAAGTCTTTATGTGCAGAAGCTTAAAGCTCATTTTCCACATTTCTGGTTTTTATGTTAAAGCTTGAATTTTATAATTGTAACAGATCCTACTGTCCATCTTGTTTGAGGTGGAGGGTTACTTGGCTCAGTTTTGAGAAGACAGGTAGCAATACCAGCTCTGGTCTCCCACAAAAGCGATGGCTCACAACCAGGCACTCACCAGCTCCTTGCGCCAGCTGTTGTATATTAGGGGTGCATGCACCTCCCATTCCTCTCTCAGAATGTGTTTGTGTCCCCCTAGGTGGGCATGATATTCAGAGTGTTTAAGGTAAAATGATGTTTTTTCCATGCTGCGTGTGTATAATTGAGTGACCGGGGCAGTAGGAGCCCCCACCTTGCTCTCTCCTGATGCAGCTTTACCTGCCACTGAATCATTATCAGCAACAGGGACAAACAAATAGCTTTGTCCAGGGGGACCCTCAGGAATTCTAGGGGCCACACTTAGAGAACTGCTGAATTAGAAGAATTTCAGTCCACAGAATCATCTGTGTGCATATATGCGAGAGAGACTGCTGAATCCCAGGGTGTCTGAGAGATGGTCCACTTTAATTAAATTGCATCATGCTTTTATAAACATGCTTAAATAAAGCCACCCCAGAATACAGTCTGATTTGGAATCTATTGTTCTGTATGCGGAAGGGCATAGGGGATCTGGGAGGCGAGCCTTTGCCTGCAGGCCTTTGAGCAGTTGTAGGGGGATAGAGGCTGCGGGCAGGACAAGGTCCCCCCACCTGTGTGGAGAGGAGATGAGGCCTGAGGGCTGTCATCTTGAGCGTGGTGTGGGTAAGGAGCCTCCTTGCTCAAGTCTTGCAGAGTACTTAGTGAAAATAGCCACTTCAGTGAGTGGTGTCTGCAGTGGGTTCAAAGTCTATTTGTACTTTTTGTGGAGAAGTCTGAGAGCTGCTGCCTTCTCACAAAGCCTCTGTCTTTACCAGGTCATGGAGGTGGACACTGATAGTTGAAACATACTTGGGGTCAGGCTGGTCATCTGATGGGAGATAGTGGCCTGAACGTGCTTTCTGCTCTTACTAGCATCCAAGGTGGACTTTTAAGCATGGTCGGGGGCATAGGAAAAGACCTCGTCCCTGTTCCCTATCCTGCCTGTTCCTAATCTCCACTGTGTTTAAAAAATAAAGTATGTCCCTGCCTTCCTAAGAAATAGCCAGGACTCACAGGGAGATTTGTTGGTGGTGTTCTTAGGGGGAAGGTCTTCACTGTGGCTCTGTCCTCAGGATGATTTTTGTAGGCTTTTGCTGGTGGGTTCTGACCCAGTCCAGGGGCCTATGAGTGCAAGAAGTGCCTGCTTGAGGCTCAGTGTCCACAGCTTAGTGGTTAGGGCACCAGCCACATACACTGGGGATGGTGGGTTTGAACCTGGCCCGGGCCTACTAAACAACAATGACAACTGCAACAAAAAAACAGCCAGGCGTTGTGGTGGACACCTATAGTTCCAGCTACCTGGGAGGCTGAGGCAAGAGAATTGCTTAAGCCCAAGAGTTTGAGGTTGCTGTGAGCTATGATGCCACAGCATTCTACCAAGCGTGACACAGTGAGACTCTGTCTCAAAAAAAAAAAAAAAAAAAAAGAAGTGCCTGCTGGGGTCTGAAGCACAGGCACCAGCAGTACAAGAGTGTAACTTTGTTGCCTCAGGTGTGGGCTCACCTGCGGCCTTGCCCCAGTCCGGGAAAAGACAGCCTTGCACCTCCCAGCCTGGCTTATTTTGTGATTGTTAAATTTTGTGCTTTCAGGCCTTTCTAGAATTATAAACATGCGTGACATTATATTGTGGTACATACCCACTTTGGCCATTCTTTCCCGCTGTGCGGAAGCACCGACTTTGGGAGACTGTTCTACAGTAGTAAGTCCTCACTGGGTGTCCACAGCTCCTTGCAAACTGTGACTTTAAGTGAAACAACCTTTAACA
Source organism: Otolemur garnettii (assembly GCF_000181295.1). Lineage (NCBI taxonomy): Eukaryota > Metazoa > Chordata > Mammalia > Primates > Galagidae > Otolemur > Otolemur garnettii. Next base: position 943,047 of record NW_003852457.1, read on the forward strand.
AAACCAGTTTTTTTCCTTAACAATATAATGAAACTTAGTATCACAGTACCTGCGGTGTGTTGTTTTGCTTAGAGTTACAGTTTCTAAAAACCTTCTGTGCTTTTGCGGGAGGTGGGAGCTTGGCGTCCCTGAAAGTGAGTTCCTCCAGACTGTCCACCTTGGCATCTCCCTGAACTCCCTCCTTGGCAACCAGAACTTCAGGCAAATGAAAATGTCATCATCCGGGAAGGGTAAACTTTAGTGTACTTCTCTGTGTGTGTAATTATGGAAAAATCTTAGCTCATTTTTAGTAAATATGAGTTGTAAATATTTTTTTTTTTTTTTTTTTTTTTTTAGACAGAGCCTCAAGCTGTCCCCCTGGGTAGCGTGCCATGGCATTACAGCTCACAGCAACCTCCAACTCCTGGGCTCAAGCGAGTCTCTTGCCTCTGCCTCCCAAGTAGCTGGGACCACAGGCGCCCGCCACAACGCCCGGCTACTTTTTTTTGGTTGCAGCCATCATTGTTGTTTGGCGGGTCCGGGCTGGGGATTCGAACCCACCACCTTAGGTGTACGTGGCTGGCGCCTTAGCCGGTTGAGCTATAGGCGCCGAGCCGAGTTGTAAATATTTTAATGTAAGCATGACTGATCTATAATGAAAAACAACTTATTCTGCATAATTATTTGTTTAACCTTGGCCATGTTTAGTGTATTTCAAGCCTCGAAGGCATGGGATGTTAAGCAGAATAGGAAAAACCAAGTCATTTTGGCACTGCTTGGTTTTGCAGGAGGTAACTGACACTCCCTTACAGAGGACCTCAGTGCACCTGGCGGTTTCTCCAGCACCATAGCTAGCTGCTAACTTCCCATCTCACTTTGCTGCTGGGCTGAAGGCTCACCGTAGCCCTAAACTCCTGGGCTGAAGCGATCTCAGCCCCTGGAGTAGCTGGCACCTACAAGCACCCACCGTAATGCCTGAATAATTTTTTCTATTTTTAGTAGAGATGGGGTCTTGTCCTTGCTCAGGCTGGTTTTGAACTCCTGCCCTCAAGTGGCCCTCCCACGGCTCCCAGCCCCAAGTCCCTGTTATTTAGCTTCCTCAGTCATGTTTCCCGTTGTTCCTTTTCTTGTTCAAATTTGTAGTCAAGAGAAAATGACTGGGAATGACGTCTAAACCTGGACAGTAGAACGATTTTATGAGAAAAAAATAAAGAATGAGATAAAAGGCAATATTTTAAAATAATGAAAGGTAAAATATTTTAATCTTATTAATTTTTTTTTTTAAAGTAGTCTAACCCAGACTCATCAGCCCCACCACCCCGGGTAGAGTGCTGTGGTGTCATAGCTCACAGCAATCTCAGACTCTTGGGCTTGGGCAATCATCTTGCCTCAACCTCCTGAGCAGCTAGGACTACATGTGCTCACCACTATGGCTGGCTAGTTTTTCTATTTTTAGTAGAGACAGGGTCTTGCTGTTGCTCAAACTGGTCTTGAACTCCTGTCCTGAAGCAATCCACCTGCATTGGCCTCCCAGAGTGCTGGGGTTACTGGTGTGAGCTCCCGGGCCCAGACCTCCCCACCCCACAATTTTAAAAACCTCTGACTGAGGGTGTGAGGTCCCTCATCAGTCAGCCCCCAGGACAACGGCTTCTAACTTAGCTGGTCACCTCATTCAGAGTGGGGCTTGCACTGTTATAAAGGCTGATGACCCTTTCTCAGGAGGGAGCGCCCTTGCTCACTGTGCCTCCTGTGCATCCTGGGCCAGGGCCAGGTCTGTCCTCCTGCAGACTTACCCGTCCTGTGGCTTCCCCAGCCTGCAGCCTCGCCGGCCCTTCCCCCTCCCTAGCCCAGTGCAGGTTCTTCCCCCCCCCCCCACCCAGGTCATTCCCTTTCTGCTCTGCTTGTTCTCTCATTGGCTGTTATATTATTTTAAGCTTTAAAAAATATTTTTAAATTAAAAAAATGTATGAAAGGTGAGAAAGTCTAACGTGTGCATCAACCAGCCTCAAGAAGTCTCAGCAACCTCATTTCCTTACCTGCAGACTTTGAAGCCAGCCCCACATACTGCATCATTTGTCCCTAAGCACTTGGATGTGTGTCTCTGAGGGAGACTCCTGTTTCACTTGACCTTGTCAGTGATGTCCCATTCAGTGTGCGTGCTGCCAGAGCAGGCACTCAACAAGATCTGGGCTGGATGCAGCTTGTTTTTGAGGTTGCTCTAGAGCTCCTGGGTCAGTCCCGCTTTAGTCCCTGGAGGAGCTGGGACGGCAAATGCACCACACTGTGATGGAGTCCAGGACTCTTCACAGACTGAGTTGCTGTGCCATGACCATGGTAGGCAGCCATTTCTCTATTGTCAAAGGGGCAGTGTCAGGTCTCCCCGATTGTTTTGGCTTGTTTGAATCTACGTCTGTGCACGTAACTGCCTGTTACCCTAGCACACCTAAGCATTTTCACTTATGTGACTTTCAGGTTCTTGGAAGTGAACTCACAGGTGAGAGCTGCTGCCCAGCAGAGCCAGCTGTTTGCCTTCCACTTCCCCGGTGGCTCAGAACACGTGCAGGTCACTCAGATGGTTTGAGAATGTGTTTCCATCATGTCCTCACCCTGGTATTCCTCACACCTGGTGGCTTAAAACAACATTTTCTCTTTCCCCTGAGTAGTGGGACTGCTGTGTCTGGGTGACCCCCTGGGGTGTCCAGTCACCAGCCAACTTGACCAGATCCCCTCACAGGCCTGCCAGTGGGGGACCGCCTCAGCCCTGCTGCCTTTGTAGGGAAGGGTGGCTCATGCCCAGGGGTCACGTGGCTGAGCCTGAGTCTGTGGAAGGGGCCCCAGAGTTACAGGGAGTGGGTCAGGGACAGTCCACTAAGCCATGGGGTGGTGGAGGTATGAGCTCCTCGGGAGGGAGTCGTCAGATCTGGTTCCAGGGAGGCACCAACACCAGCTGCAACGTGGTAACCTCAAACACACCATGGCTGAGTTCAAGGGGCAACACCCGCAAAGCCACATGAGTGATTCCCAAACAGGGGAACCCACAGAGATAAAACAGACAAAGGGTTGCTGGGGAGGGGGATGGGAGTGACTGCATAGGGGGCCTGAGGTTTCTCTCGGGGTGACAGTTGACCACAGCCTTACAAATGTACTAAAGCCACACACTGTACACTTTAAAGTGGATACAATAGTAAATTTTTTTTTTTTTTTGAGACAGAGTCTAACTTTATTGCCATGTGTAGAGTGCCGTGGTTTCACAGCTCTCAACATCCTCAAACTCTTGGGCTTAAGTGATCCTCTTGCCTTAGCCTACTAAGTAGCTGGGACTACGGGGTGTTTATAGAGATGAGGTCTCGAACTGGCTCAGGCTGGTCTTGAACCTGTGAGCTCAGACAGTCTACCCGCCTTGGCCTCCCAGAGTGCCAGGATTAAAGGTGTGAGTCACTGTGCCCGGCTAAGATGGTAAATTTTATGTGGATTTTAATATGGAGGGAAAAAACCTGCCCTGGGTCATGTCATGCTATTTACTGCACAGCTTTCCTGGCCCAGCTCAGGGAGCTTGGAGGCCTGGTGCACTTTGCTTTGAGGCGCACATATGGTCACTCAACTCCCAGGTAACATTTAGGGTTCCACTTTAGGCTAAATGGTGTCACGGGGTCCACAAAACCCAGCCTCTAGTGTCAAGGCTGTCGTGGGCGGGGGTGGGGGGTTGGCTGTGGAGGCCTCGCCTTGTAGGCAGCAGGTGAGCTGATGAAGCTCAGCCTTCTCGGAGATCCCAATTACGTCATTTAAAGGTGTCAGGCAGGGCTCTACATCTGGGCGCAGTCCATAAGCCAAAATATGTGCCAGCCTGCCTGAGCATTTCGAGTTTTCTGAAGAACATAGAACACAATTTCAGTTTGTTTGAACTGTGAGCTTGTCTTGTCATGAAAAAATTGATTAAAGAAGCCAAATAGTGCCAGGGGTTTTGTCTGCTTGATTTTTAACAGTTTGGTCTTAATTATTCTGATGAGAAAAGAAATTATACCTGTCCAGGAAGCCAGTATTTAGAGGAGACATTTCAAATATCTGCTTGGATAAATTGGAGACATTTTTCTGATTTCTGTCATTTGTTAAATTTGCTTTTAAGTATCCCCTCAGCGAGTTGCATTCGTTCCAAGTGCCAGGAAGTAAAGTGGAATTTGCATTCAACTAGACTGAGCAAATTTTACGTAGTCTTCAGATGTTTCTTTTAAAGGATGTTACTTTTTTTTTTTCTGAAGCAGTCTGGTTCTGTTGCTCAGTCTAGAGGGCCTGAGGCAGCTCCCTGCATCCTCAAACTCTGGGGCTGTTGGCAGAGTGAAGTAGCTAAGGGCTGGAGAAACCTGTAAGAACTGTGGGCTCAGTGGTGGCCCGGATGCTGTGTGCTCTGCAGCTCAGGGCTGCATGGAGCCTCGGGGAAGACAGGGTGACGCTGAGTTCTCCTGGGCGGCAGATGACGCAGTGTCAGTGTTAAGTGTAACAGGCTTGTGCATTTTAGCAGATGAGTGGGAGATGTTAATGGGCTTTGCTGCCTAACTGATAAAAATAGACATTGCTTTTTAGACAGGCAAAGGCTAAGGCAAGTTAGTAGCCCCGTGGGACAGAACTGAAATTGTGGTTTTTCATTTTCTTTCTTTCTTTCTTTCTTTCTTTTTTTTTTTTTTTTTTGGTTTTTCATTTTCATTGTCACTTTTTTCTTACTGATTCTCTTAAAATGAGGCCTCACAAGCTAATACCAAGAGATTAGGTTTAAGTGTGGTGGTGATTTCTGAATGCTAATTTCTTATTCCAGTACCAAGATTCAGCCTTTGAAATCAGGTATGTGTCCGACATGTGGGAAGGCAACAAGTGGCCTTGGCCCTTTGGTGTCTGTCTGGCTCTGAGAAAGCACTCAGACGCTGGTGGCAGCTCTTGCTCACAGCAAGCAGTCTGCGTCCAGCTCGCTCACTCGCTCAGGCCTGAGTGCAGCATGATGACTCAGAGTTTGCAGAGCTGCGCTTGGTGCTCTCCCGGGTTACCAAGGAAAAGAAAGTTGACCATGGTGGCCAGCCACAGGCCTGTCGCTGCTCTAGCTGTACCCTGGGGCTTCTTGTGCTGTCGCTGCAGATACCAGGTCCCCAGGAGATGGCTGACACTAGGCAGGTTTCCCCAGGACAGGGCCTGTGTTTGTGCAGACACTGCGCTACCCCAGAGCTGGCACTGGAAAGGCAGTGATGCGCTGGAGCTGGAGTCCCAGCTTGTGCTTGGCGTAAAAGGTGTAAATGTAAATGAGGTGGCTTTCTTGCCACCTTGGAAAATGATTCAGCCCTGTGAGTGGGAAGCAGAGGGGGGCCTCCCGCCTGCTTGGCGTCATGGTGCATGGTTACACTCGAGGAAGCAGACTGCTGCTGAGAATTCTAGTGTGAACTCCCTTTGACTGTGATGTATAAGCCCAATAGTGGTTTTAGTCTCCCATCTCAAATGACATGATCACTAGGAAAGGTGCCAGGGAGTATTCTGTGCTCTGGGCCATGGATATGTGTTGACATTTCACCCTGGCTGGGTGGAGCCCTTGGGCAGATCCCTGGGGGCTGGCAGGCACGGGGGATTTCCCCAGGATAGGGCCTTGTGGCTGCAGGGTGAGGTAGTGGTCACAGTGCCACCCATGACTAGGCAGGTATAGGCCCCTCCTCCCACTTGCCATGCTGCCTCCTGCCTTCCAGCACCTGTGTTCCTGGGGATAAGCCACATCACCTGCAGGTCTCACTTTGCCCATCTGTGAAACACAGTGGGAAAGCAGGTCTACATCACACCTTGAGTTGAGCACTTTCTTTTTTTTTTTTTTTGGACAGAGTCTCACTATGTCACCCTTGGTAGAGTGTCATGGCATCACAGCTCACAGCAATCTCAAACTCTTGGGCTCAAGCAATTCTCTTGTCTCAGCCGCCCAAGTAGCTGGGACTGCAGGTGCCCACCGCAACGCCTGGCTATTTTTTGTTGTTATTTGTTTATTAGGCTCCGCCACACCAGCCCCGTTGCGGGTGGCTGGCACCCTAACCGCTGAGTTTTGGGCTCCAAGCCACTCTCTGGGTATCTGATAACGGTGCAATGATTATGTGTGCTTGCAGTCTAAGTTTTGCTTTTTTTTTTTGAGACACAGCCTCACTATGTTACCCTTGGTAGAATGCCATGATGTCACAGCTCACAGGAACATCAAACTCTTGGGCTCAAACAATTCTCTTGCCTCAGCCTCCCAAGTAGCTGGGACTACAGGCGCCCACCACAACACCTGGCTGCTTTTTGGTTGTAGTTGTCACTGTTTTTAGCAGGCCCTGGCCAGGTTTGAACCCTCCAGCCCTGGTGTATGTGTCTGGCGCCCTAGCCACTGAGCTATAGGCTCTGAGCCTCCATTCTAA
>NW_003852457.1:949635-963401 GCF_000181295.1 Otolemur garnettii
TGTTGTTTGGCGGGTCCGGGCTGGGGATTCAAACCCGCCACCTTAGGTGTACGTGGCTGGCGCCTTAGCCGGTTGAGCTATAGGCGCCGAGCCTTAATTTTCTTTAACATAGGAAAATGTCAGAGAAGAATAGAATGATTTATCAAACATTCATTTGTCCTCCCAGAATTTGTTCAAATTTATCTTTGTAGACTTTTAAAAAATAACTTCCTTTTATTTCTTTCCTTTGGTTTTTTTTTTTTTTTTTTAGAGTCTTTCTTCGTTGCCTGGGCTAGAGTGCTGTGGCCTTAGCTTAGCTCACAGCAACCTCAAACTCCCAGGCCCAGCACTTCTTCCACCTTGGCTTCCCAGAGTGCTGGGATTACAGGCATGAGCCTCACTATGTCGCCCTTGGTAGAGTTCTGTGGCGTCACAGCTCATAGCAACCAACCTCCAACTCAGGTTTTTAAGTGATTCTATTGCCTCACCCTTCCAAGTAGCTGGGGCTACAGGCACCTGCCACAATGCCCGGCTATATTTTTGTTGTAATTATTTAGCTGGCTGGGGCCATACCACTGTGCTACAGGCGCCCAGCCAGTAACTTATTTTTTAATGTTAAATCTGCTACCTTTGGCTCGGCACCTGTGGCTCAAGCGGCTAAGGCGCCAGCCACATACACCTGAGTTGACGAGTTCAAATCCAGCCTGGGCCTGCCAAAGAACAATGATGGCTGCAGCCAAAAAATAGCCAGGTGTTATGGTGGGCTCCTGTAGTCCCAGCTACTTGGGAGGCTGAGACAGGAGAATCCCTTAAGCCCAGGAGTTGGAGGTTGCTGTGAGCTCTGATGCCACAGCACTCTGCCCAGGGGGACAGCTTGAGGCTCTTGTCTCAAAAAAAAAAAAAAATCTGCTACCTTTAGAACAAAAGCAGCTGGGCACAGTGTGGGGCTGAGGTGGGATGATCCCGTGAACTCAGGAGTGTGAGTCCAGCCTAGGTAAAATAGTGAGATCCTGTATTTTTTTTTTTTTAAACCTTAATACCAAAGAATAAGGAAGAGTAGAAAGGCCAACTGTAGTTTGACCACCGTGGAGTGATCACTGTAAATACTTTGTTTTATAATCCTTGTGTAAATTTCCTTTTTTGTATGCCAGGCATGTGCATGGAGTGGGGAAGAGGAGATTATAGGATGGATGGGTTGCTTCAAATACCATTTTAAGACTTTCTCTCCACTTAACAAATATGAACCTCTTTCCATGTGGTTAACAGATGTGTGATGTCGCTCAGCTGTCATCCTGGTCTGTTCTGCCTCTTTCCTCCTGATGAACGCTGGTTACTTCCCATCTTTCTGTGCCCTCAGACCCAGGTGCCTGAGTGTCACCATCAGATAGACGCCTAGATGCTGAGTTCCTAGACCAAAGGGCACATCATTTTAAAAGACTGCTGTGACATACTGTTAAAATCACCCCACATGGATGAGGGTGGTCATAATCGTCCCTGGCTGGGCAGGAAGTCACTTGTAATTGTCATCTGTATTTCTTTGATAAAAGGCTAAATGTGTTTTCATGTGTGAATCGGCTACCGCTGTTTCTCACATGTGCTGTCCGTTCATCCCCTTGTCTCTTTTCCTGCTGGAGTTTTAAATTTTCCTTCTTTTCTTTCTGTCTTTATACAAACTTTATATATTTAGGTTTTTTTTTTTTAGGTTTATGGATTTATGACATCACACAATTTTGAGTTTGTCATATCATTAGCAAAATTTTTAAAAATCTTATGTAGTCAAGTTTGTCTTTTGTGGCCTTTGATGTTTGGTTCTAAAAAAAAAAGGGGCATTCCTTTCCCCAAATTATATAAAAGATTACTGAATTTTAAAATATTTTGGTTGGGCACAGTGGCTCATTTGAGGACCAGGAGTTCAAGACCAAACTGAACAACATAGTGAGACCCCCATCTCTCAAAAAAATAGGGGCGGCGCTTGTAGCTCAGTGGGTAGGGTGCCAGCCCCATATACCCAGGATAGTGAGCTCAAACCTGGCCCCGGCCAAACTGCAACAACAAAAAATAGCTGGACGTTGTGGCAGGCACAACTGTAGCAGTCCCAGCTACCTGGGAGGCTGAGGCAAAAGAATCGCCTAAGCCCAAGAGCTGGAGGTTACTGTGCACTGTGTGACTCTACAACACTCTACCAAGGGCAATAAAATGAGACTCTGTCTCTACAAAAAAAAAAATTAAAATAATTAGGCTCAGTGCCCATAGCACAGTGGTTACAGCACCAGCCACATGCACTGAGGCTGGCATGTTTGAACCCAGCCCGGGCCTACCAAACAACAAAAACAACTGCAACAACCACAAAAAAAATTCCGGGCCTTGTGGTGGTAGCCTGTAGTCCCAGCTACTTGGGAGGCTGAGGCAAGAGAATTGCTTGAGCCCAAGAGTTTGATGTTGCCGTGAGCTGTGATGCCACAGCACTCTACCAAGGGTGACATAGTGAGACTCTGTCTCCAAAATAAATAAATAAATAATAAAAAATAATAATTAATTGGTTGCGGTGGCGTGAGCCTCAGGAGTCTGAGACAGGAGGATTGCTTGAGCTGCCCAGGGTTTGAGGCTGCAGTGAGCTATAATAACATTGCTGTATTCTAGCCCAGGAGACATAGTGAGATAGAAAAAACAAGAAGTCTCAAGAATAAAAGAAATTTAAGAAAATATATTTTTCTTTTGAGATAGTCTTTGGCTTCCTGGCTAGAGTGCCCTAGCATTATGGTAACTCACAGCAACCTTAGACTCTTGGGCTCAAGTGATCCTCCTGCCTCAGCTTCCTGAGTAGCTGGGACTAAAGGCACACACCACCATGACCGGCTGTTTCTATTTTTAGTAAAGATGGGGTTTTGCTCCTGCTCAGGCTGGTCTCAAGTAGTCCACCTGCCTTGCCCTCCCAGAGTGCTGGGATTACAGGCGTGAGCCACCACACCCAGCCAGGAAAATGCATTTCTGTAAATGCTTGTGTTTCATTTAAAAATACTATCTATTTATAGTTTATACCCATTTGGGATTTATTTTGTAATAAGATGAACGAGGGAGCTCACCTTATTTTTTTTCCCCTCAAGTATTCAGAAATTTGTTCTCACACTATTTTTCCTGTCCTGTCCGTTGATTAGAATGCCACTGTGGTTCCGCCTGCGTGGTGCTGTTAGCCTGCTCATGCACCCCATTGGTAGGGAGACTGATGGCTTTTCTTCCCGCCCTCTTCTGAAGGTGAGCACTTGGAGAACAGGGACCCAGCAGGTGCTGGGACAGTGAGTGAGGGGAACCGTGCTGGGCTTGGCCTGTCAGATCTCACGACGGGCTCTTGGGTCTATTGGGGTGAACTTGGCGAGGCCAGGCAGCTCTTAAGCTGCGTTAGCTTCTGGGTCTCTTCTTGTTTTAAGCATATCCTCAATCTCAAAAGGATTTGGGGCAGCTTGGGGCAGTAGCAACACAAATGAGTTCTGTGTGCACTGGGCCTGTGTTTGGGTTCCAGCTTTGCCTATGAGCCAACTTGTGGGCATCTTGGTTTCCGTCTGTAAATTGAGGGTCATATTTGCTGAATGCATGTTAAGGGTTAAATGAGATGAGATGGGCACCATGCCTGGGGCAGTAATCTATTACGTTATTATGGGAGCTTAAAATGTGAACACATACCAAAAGGAGAAATTAAACATTTTTATGATGGTATTGAGAAATGTTCTAGGAATCTGGGATAGGTCATTTGCTATATAAAAGAGCACAAAGGAGTTCTGAATTTTCCTGGCTATTTTACACAGAAGGGAAGTGTAAAGGCAGCATCAGACTCTCTATGGGGCAAAAAAAAATGGGCCAGGGATGGGATGGGGGCTCACGTCTGTAATCCCAGCACTCTGGGAGGCCAAGGCAGGCCGATCGCCTGAGCTCACAGGTTCAAGACCAGCCTGAGCCAGAGCAAGACCCTGTCTCTAAAACTAGTCAGCTGTTGTGGTGGATGCCTGTAATCCCAGCTACTTCGGAGGCTGAGGCAAGAGAATCGCTTGAGCCCAAGAGTTAGAGGTTGCTGTGAGCTGTGACGCTACAGCACTCTAGTGAGGGTGACAAAGTGAGACTTTGTCACAACAGAAAAAGAAAAACTTTTTTTTTTCTTGATAAATAATAGATGTACTTTTGGGGGGATGCATGTGATAGATGCAAGGTCAGATTCTTGTGTGTTTCAGGTGAAACAAGGAGGATTGAGTTTTTTTACAGAAAAGACTATTATACTGAGATATGAGGGATGGAATCTTGTAAGGAATGAGACCACCCAGTTTGGTGGACACTGTTGGCACAGGGGTGTCCTGGAAACCAAGACCTTGGCCCTGTGCTCCGCTGGCCAGGGGCTGGGGCAGTCCCCAGCCTGTGGGGCACTGGCTCCTCATCAGTGCAGCAAGCACCTGCGTTCAGAGGCGGGGCGTGCAAAAGTATGAGAAGGCTTCTGTCTGAAATCTCACTCTTAGAGTGTGGCAGGTGCCAGATAATTGCGGTCTTCTTTAGTTGAAAGATGCAGACTATTTGCAAAAGGTGGGGTAAGAGTGTTCCTGGGGGTGCCTCACGATTTTACCCTAAAAACACTTGGCTTGAGTTATGAATCAGGAAGGCTTGTGTTTCTTTTTTCTTGAGTCAGGATCTCACTTTCTTGCCTGGGCACAGTCACAGCTCGCCACAACCTCAAACTCCTGGTTCAAGGGATCGTCTCACCTTGGCCTCCCAAAGTGCTGGGACTATAGACTGGAGCCACCAAGCCAGGTCAGCAGGTGTTTTAACTAAGAGTCATGTGACATTTGATCTCTTATTTGTCTACTCGTTTATTTATTGGGTGGAAAGTTGCACAAACCTGGGTGTAGTAGTCCCTGCTGTTGTGATGCTGACACTAGCAGGAGAGGCAGGGACTCCTCAGAGAACCACCAAGAGACAGAACCCCCAGGACTGGAGGGAACTGGGGATGTGTGTGAGGCGTCTTTCAGGTCTTCACCCAGCTTCTGTCACATGTTAGAATCACATGGCTGCAGTTTTTAAGAAATTTTTTAAAACAGTAGTTCTCAACCTTCCTAATGCTGTCACCCTTTAATGTAGCTCCTCATGTTGTGGTGACCCCCAACCATAAAATTATTTTTGGTGATGAAAGGGTCGTGGCATTAGGAAGGTTGAGAACCGCTGCTGTAAAAGAACACGGGTTACCTGAATCTACAGAAGCAGGGTGGTGGGGGCTCTTGCTGTCCGTCACCCTCCGTGATTTGGATAGGGAATTTACAGTAGTTCTTTAATGCCTTTTTGTACTTATTTTAGTATTTCTAATGTTGAAAAAAGACAGATGGTGGATCAGAGGGGAGGTTTTTGACTTATGAGGGAAAATGTATTTAAAGTCCCAGGTCCCAGGGGTGGCTTTGGAGACCATTTCTCAAAGAGATGATGGTTGGAGTTTCAAGTTAAATCACAAAAGTCCATTAAAAAAACATTTGTAGATGACATTCTTTAAATTTGTAATGAAAATAACAGTATTGTTAGTCATCTGTGGGAGGCAGTTAGATGTTTGTCTCATAATTAATCCTGAACTGTGTATGTGTCATGTCCTCCTGTGTATGTCATACATGTGTATTACTCACTACAATAAGGTTAAAATACCTTCAGAATATTACTCATTAAACCGAGAGAGATGAATGAGTAATTTTGGTTTCTAGTACTCCCAGTCCTGACTGGGGAGGCTGGCGGCGTGTGTGGCTTCGGCACAGGACGCTGGACCCACCTGCCTGCCTGGCTTCTCTTGGGTGTCCTGGCAGCCGCCCTGGCCCCAGCACCTGCCCAGCCTGCTTCTTTCTGGAGTGACTACTCTCCTTTCCAGTCCCTGCCCACTTGATCATTGCCAAGAACCAGGCTGAGACAGCTTGGGAATGCCCAGAGAATTTTTAATTTTTACCCTGGAGAACAGAAACGAGACTTCCAGGAACTGAGACCCATGTGTGAAGATGACACATTTCCAGAGAGCGGCTCACTCTCAGCAGTTGGCACCTCCCCTGCTGGGCCCTCCTTCCTCTTTTGTTCAGAGTGGGAGGCGCCACCCAGCCTTGCTAAGGGCTCTGGGGCCAGAAGTGAAAGTTCCTTCTCAGAGCAGACACAGGGTTGGGGCAAGGTGAGAAAGGGAAGGATGGAGCTCAGCCTGATGACAGACAGGGGTCAGTGATGTGTTCTGTGAGCCCAGAGTCCCTGGTTAAAACCACGTGGTATTATCAGATGCCCCTGGTTGATAATATTGCCAATGGCATAATTTCTGCCAAACACGGTGGGCTCACTCTGTGGCCTGTTGGCTTTGGTGCACAGTACCAGTGAGGTGCCTGCTGACTCCCCTCCACCGTACACTTTCTCCTGTGTATTGAGGTTTCCTCCAGGCCTGGGACGTGGGAACCCAAAGGATAAGGGTTCCTTTCTTTCACTATCCTGTCACATTTTACTTTCTTTGTGTTCCTGAAAACCTGGGGTGCTTCAGAGCTCACTTTCAGCTGAGTTCACCAAGGATACAGAGAAGACCAGACTGCACGGGTGGAAGGTGTGTCTTGGTGTGGACCCAGGTCCCAGCTGGGCTTCCCTGGGCTGTGATGCTGGGACGAGTGATCCCTGTCTCAGCATTTGGCCAGACTCATGTCTCCTTCCCCATGGACACAGCATAGGTTTGGCTTGGTTTTCTGTGTCCCCAGTCAGCTGGTGAGATGATGATGTAGCATAGGCAGAAGCAGCCCTTCCTGTCTGCGTTCTTAGTGCTGCTCTGAGAAGGCCTCATTCGCCAAGGAAGCTGCTCTGATGGTGTTGATTCCAGTTTAGTCAACCTGAGGGGCCACAAGCAAGGATGGGCTATGTAGACAACAGGTGAATCGTCAACTGGGCACCTTGGTTTTAGCAAGAGTTCACTAGTTTGAATATCTGCTTTCTAGTCTGTGCTCTGATGAGCCATGGCTCTGCCCTGCTCTGTAGATCAGAGTGACCCACACAGGTCCACATGGTCATGCTGCTGGGTCCCTGCCTTTCCAGGGCACCCTGACAAGTTGCTTCGTCTGGAAGCCTCTGTTTGGGTTTGGAGGAGACTGTGTCTACGCCTGCCTTGCTCCACAGCCCTGAGCTATTTTTATCCCTTTCCTTTGGCCTTCATAATTTCTGGCCGAAGCTCCATAGAATGAAACAGTTCTAGAAGGGAACAGGGCGTACGTGCTTCAAGTACTGATGCTCACTTTCTTTGCATGTCATCTGGGAGGCAGGTGTTTCAGTGTTTGCATAGCCTGAGACACAGGTGCCAGGGGTGGTGCTGGCTTCCTCGGAGAGAGCCCCTGCTCGTGGTAGAGCTCTGACACCATCCTGGTGGCAGCACGCACCTGACGTGGACCTGGCCTTGTGGTCTCTTAGCCAGTGGCCAATGCTGCTTGATTTGTAAATGGGCTGTTGGTTTACTTAACAGGCTGTGTGGCTTAGATCTTACCTAAGGAACATGTACGTCACCCAGGAGTACATAGTCAGGAGGTTCTTTTTGTTTTTAAAGGTCACATAACTCATAGTAAGATGTCACAGACGGAAGGCCCATCTATCGGTGGGGGCGGAGGCAGGAACCCCACTGCTGGGCAAGTCTCCATGTCCATGTCCCCGGATCTTTCTCCCTCTCCCAGACCCAGCCCCACACTAGTCTCTTTGGCATTATGTCCCCAGCACCTGCCACTGGCCCAGCTCACAGTCGATGACTCAGCAGGTTGGATGGGAGCACAGAGTTACTGTCTCTGAGCCCTGGGTTTCCAAGGCAACTCCCAGGGAGGGCTCTAAATCCTAATTTCATGTCCTCTCTCCTGGAGGATGTTTTCCTCGGCCTGGGGGTGTACACTGATGATACTTAACATGTGCTCATTACATAGTCGGCGCTTGATGAAAGCCTGGGTGTGGGGGGTCTGGGGACTGGGCTGTGGCAGGTTGTCTTCTAGGTTCATGGTCTGTGCCCAGCTGAACGTGTTGAACAGTTTTTCCACAAATGAGTTTCACATGCACTAGTAGAAAACAGCAGGGTTGAAATCTCTAGATGGTGGTGCTTGCCTGCTTGCGTGGCCCAGGACAGTTTGCCTTCCGTGCCCGGTGCTGGCAGAGCCGCTGCCCCGGAGCCCCTAAGCCACTCTGTGCCTGCTGTACCTGCTGTGCCAGTGTGGTCCTCATACACGTGTGCCTTGGCGTCTCGGCACTGCTGTCAGGCCCCAGTGGGATCCAGCGTTGATTCCCAGCTGCCAGCCCCGCCCATGCCTGGGCAGCTGAGCGAGAGCCCAGTTGTCATGGCAGCCAGTAAATCGTGAGCTCAGTGCACGTCAGCCACCATGGAGACGGGAGAGCCCCTGCCAGGCCAGCCGGGTGCAGTCCTGTCGTCAGAGCTGCTGCAGTCTTGGCTACTGCCATAGGAGAGAATGGCCCAGAGGGCAGACCTGGCCCATCTACAGCACAACAGAAGCCACTAGAGACTGTGGTGGTGTTTTTGAGAGCCGAGACACCATCTCACTGCCCTCTGTGTTTAGATGTGAAGCTACTCTGTCCCCTGTGAGCAGGAGCTTCATGTATGTTAGGGTCTTAAACCTGCACACCAGCCCCTTGGAGCTTGTGAGAGGTCTTTTCCAGAGGAGTGGTTTTCAAGGTACAAAACAAAATATGTAGGATACAGAGAAGACCAGTGACATTGCAGTAGCTACCAATGTATGCAGTCCCAGCACCTCTGCCCAGAAATCAGTGGGTGGGGCTGGCAGGAGACAGCACCTGGTGCCGTAATACAGGTCCTGGCTTCTCTCTCAGGAGGAAGGTGCCTGTGCTCTGGAGAGATGCTTCAGCACAGAAAGTGAGAACTGGGAAACCACTGAAATGGTGTAATTACGCAGTGACTCAGTGAGTGATGTGATCACTAAAGATGCTTCTTTGGAGAATATTTTATGTGCATAATCTAATGTCAAATGCAAGAAGCAGAATACAAAACAGCCTAATCTCAAGTGAGCACACGTACACAGAATTATCTATGTGTGTATAGAAAGAGACTGGTATTTAACGGGGATTGTCTTTGAGTACTGGCATCATGGATGACTTCTAGTTTTGTATTTCAGTCTTCTTTAGTAAGCTTTGATAATCGAGGAAAAAAGTACACTCTGTGAACACAGTCACCTAGTCATGTCTCCCAGCAGGTAGACAGACAAGTCTCCTTTGTCCAGGGGTGTGTCACCCACAGCTGTTGACTAGAAGGTGCTCTGGTTAAGTGAGGAAAGCCAGATTTGCAGGCAGGTACCCAGGATGGTCCCTCTTCAGCCTCCTCATGCAGGGCCGTCCCTGAGGAGAGAGCATACATCAGAGATCTTCCGGAAGGCACCACACTTTCCGAGGACTTTGTAGCCAGGTGGAAGTGTCCTCCTGCCTCACGAGCACAGCTGGATCAGGGACCAGCTTGGCTGTGCCCACCTGGTGGCTTCTGCTGAGCTGGCTATTCCTAGTGCCTGGTCCCTTTGGGGGTATGTCTACTCTCCTGGCAATGCTGGTCTGTGTAATACATGATCTCAGGATATCTGTGACCAGGGTGGCGTGGGGTTTTGCCTTGAGTCAGTGTGTGCTGAGCCAGTAGTCTCCTTTTAGGGTTTGGGGGTTCTTTTGTGGGTGGCATGAAAACTGGGCTGTGTCTAAAGCCGTTGAGAGCCCAGCCCTCTGGGAGGCCGAGGCCAGTGGATCACCTGAGCTCACAGGTTCGAGACCAGCCTGAGCCAGAGCAAGACCACATCTCTCAAAATAGCCGGTCCTTGTGGCTGGTGCCTGTAGTCCCAGCTACTCAGGAGGCTGAGGCAAAAGAATTACTGTGAGCCCAAAAGTTTGAGGTTGCTGTGAGCTACATTACAGCACTCCACTGAGGGCAACAAAGTGAGACTCTGTCTAGGAAAAAAAAAAACCAGTGAGAGCTCAGGTGAGCCTATCCTGCCCGTGGAAGGCCTCCTGCAGCACACCAGGGCAGTGTGGTGGGAATGTACCGACTTGGTCACTCAGTGGTGTCTGGGTGCCTGGGGAGTGTTCTCCCCATCTTCTTACTGGCCAGATGCTATGCCCCGTCCAGTGCCAGTGATGTGACTCTGACCAGGCCTGCCTGCAAGGGAACCTGGGGGTTCCATGGGTGGCCCACACCACACGCAGGCACCCTATAGGCTTCTCCTCCGGCTCTCCCTTAAGACCCTGAGGCTCCCCAAGGTCTCTGGCCTCCCCCATCATGAAAGCTGTTGAGTATGAGCAGAAGTTCCTGGATGGGGTTCCTAGTGGGGCCGCTGAAGGCCCTTTTTCATATTGCGGCTGTCTCAATTTCTGTAGCTCCTCGCCCCACCCAGGCATGGGACACCTTGAGAACCTGGGTGGCCCCCACTTCGCTCTCCTGTGTCCCAGGTTTCCCTGTCCTTTACTTGGAGGGCTGGGAGTGCGACCACTCCATGGCCAGGGGCTGCAGGGAGGTGGCCCTTGGGGGCAGGGTTCCCATAGCCACCTCTGCTGGTGGCTCTGCAGAAGGCTTCCTTACATTCTCTGCTGCACACGCCAAAACGCCTTTGGTCCTCTGACCCAGTTGCTCATACAGGAAGTCTGTTACTCATCTACTACACATTTCCCTTTTACTGTCTGTGATGTGGCTCTAAAAATGGAATCTTGAAACAAACATGTGTCATGATGAGCAAGCCGGGGAGCGCTTGGTCCTGTGTGGTGCCTGGCACTGTCTGGGCTCCAGCCTTGGCAGTCCCTGCCCTTGGAACTCGCTCTGGTAAGAGCCCCAGAAAGTGGTGAGTGGCACTGCCAACTGTGAGTCCCAGAGGAGCTGTTGGCCCTCGCAGGAGCAGCGGGGGCCCTCCTGCAAACACACCTTCTTTTACTGCACTTTTTACAAATTGGAGGTTTGCAACAACCCTGCCCTGAGCGAATCCCCTGGCGCCACGTGGGCTCTGCCCGTAGGTGCTCACTCTGCGTCCCTGTGTGTGTGCAGCAGTGTGTCATCTCAGGTGTGTGACACTGAAGACAGCCTGGCACACTGGGGCGACTGTGGCATGATGAGCGCACACACTGGGAAACCCACACATACGTATGGCTTGCTTTATTGCGGTGGTCTGGGACCACACCTACAGCCCCTGAGGTGTACCTGATGTTCTGTTTAAGGATCTCCTGGGTGAAAAAGATTTGCCTTCCTCCCAGCACTCTGGGAGGCCGGGGTGGGTGGTTGAGACCAGCCTGAGCAAGAGTGAGACCTCGTCTCTTAAAAAAAAAAAAATAGCCGGGCATGGTGGCAGGTGCCTGTAGTCCCAGCTACTTGGGAGGGTGAGGCAAAAAAATCACTTGAGCTCAAGAGTTTGAGGTTGCTGTGAGCTGTGACACCACCATACTCGACGGGGGTGGGGGGGCGACAAAGTGAGACTGTGTCGGGGGGTGGGGGGTGGGGGAAGGAAAAACACGATTTGCCTTTCTAACACTAAGGGCCTTGACCCTGCTGCAGAGACAGTAACACTTACAGAAATGACCAGAAATGTGTTTACGACAAAGCTGTTTGATGAGTTGCCGGAGGAGAGTGGCTGTGCAGCCAGGGTAGGACGACAAGCTAGTGTCAGAGAACCGGGATTTCTCCTGCAGGATGGAGACAGTGGGGGCATGTGACTCAAACCAGCGTGGGCTGGTAGTCTTGACAGTAGCAGGGAGGTAGAAGTGGGAGCTCAGGCACTGGTGTGGATTTGGGGCTGGGTTGCTGCTGAGCAGACAGAGCCACAGCAGATTCTGTGGCTACCAGCCCAATGGCATCTCTCTGGCGACATTCTCCCAGGTGCTTTTACTCTGTAGCTGATACTCAGGCTTTCCTTTTATTGGACAGAGTGCTTAGAGAACTTACATTAGTTGACAGCAGACTTGATGTTTAAAGCTATCTGTGTCCAACACGATGAGCCGATGTGTGCCCGTTGGCACCATCTTCTGGCCACTAATACACTTCGTTTCCATCTTGGTATGTCACTTATCTTTGGGACCAATAATTCATCCTGCAGGGAGGGCAGCCGCCCCCCTTGGCACACCCACATACACCTCGAGTTCCATCCTGCATCCTCTGCTGGGCTTGCCCCTTCTGGTGTTCTGGTGACCCTGTTAGGGCAGCTTCCCCTCCCTGCAAATGACCAGAATGGTCCCAGGTGTCTCCTGCATGGTTCCGCTTCTTCAGGGGTAGAGTTCCCTTGCCCATTTTGGGGGAAGGTGAGCCCACGGCCTGCTCCCTCTACCTGGAAAACTCC
Organism: Otolemur garnettii; assembly: GCF_000181295.1. Taxonomy (NCBI): domain Eukaryota; kingdom Metazoa; phylum Chordata; class Mammalia; order Primates; family Galagidae; genus Otolemur; species Otolemur garnettii. The sequence continues at coordinate 961,935 of NW_003852457.1, forward strand.
TACGGCTTTAACTTGTGATTTTATGTGCCTCCTGACTTCCTGTGGAGTGTGTAGTTTCATTAAAAGCTAAAAAGCAAGAAGAGGCTTGTGAAGCAACAGGATTTGTGAACCACCTTTTCCTTTTCCCCCAGGACTTTTCATACAGGCTAGTGGCACAGGCAGGGTCATGAGTCTCCTGTGTCCCACTGTGCATGTTGTGAAAGGAATAGGGTTTGGAGGGAGCTCCTTAGGGGAACTGGGCCAGTCTGTGTTCAGTCAGATTTAAGTAATATAAGGCACCAGACCACCAGCTGCACGTGCGCTGGGGATCCTCTGGCGGAGGCGAGTGAAGGGCCCGGTTTGGGGCTGGCGGCTCAGCTCACGGTGACCCCTTTGTTCTGAGTGGTGAGGCTCAGTAGTGAGTAGCACATGTGAGCACTTCATAACCTGGTGATGACGGAACAAAAGCAGTTACTCTCTTCCATGTGGCGATGTTCCTGGTCCTCAAACTGAGGTTGACCGTGGGGCCCTGTGATTGTGGCTTCCTAGGAACAAATGTAACTGTGGTTTGTTTCTTGCTGGGTGGATGGACAGCACCAGGGAGCATGGACATGTGCTAGTGCCCTCTCTGTCCTCCTGAGTGCCTCATATAGGGACGCTAAGTCAGTCCCCAAGGTATAGATGGGTTTGCTGAGCTGATGTGGATAGTGAAGTCCACTGTGTGTCCTGTCAGGGTCTGTGGGAGGGAGAATCCCGGGGAACTGCAGAGCTTCTAAACAGTCGTCAGACTTCATCCGTTCAGACGACTCTGAGAAACCGTCCTGGGAAGCAGCACGGGAGCGCTCGAGAACACGGTTTGTTTTATATCCTGGGCCCTGGCACGTATGGAGCTCTTTAGAGCATGTTTTCTCAGAAAACAAGCGATTCAGAGAATTGAGTTTTTCTGGGTAAGAAACACAGTCAGAACAGCTCATATTCTTCTTTTTTTTTGAGACAGAGTCTCACTGTGTTACCCTGGGTAGAGTGCCACGGCATTATAGCTCATAGCAACCTCAAACTCTTGGGCTTAAGCAATTTTTTTGCCTCAGCCTCCCAGTAGCTGGGACTACAGGCACCCGCCACAATGCCCGGCTGTTTTTTGGTTGTAGTTGTCGTTGTTCAGCTGACCTGGGCTAGGTTCTAACCTGCCAGCTCTGGGTATGTGGCTAGCGCCCTAACCCCTGAGCTACAGGTGCTGAGCCTCTTATTTTTAGTAGAGACACAGAACAGCTCACACTGTTTTTAGTAGACACAGTCAGACCAGCTCACACTCTCTAGTAGAGACACAGTCAGACCAGCTCACACACTCTAGTCGAGACACAGTCGGACCAGTTCACACTCTCTAGTCAAGACATGGACCAGCTCATACTCTCTAGTCGAGACACAGTCGGACCAGCTCACACTCTCTAGTCGAGACACGGACCAGCTCACACTCTCTAGTCGAGACAC
>NW_003852457.1:963647-966433 GCF_000181295.1 Otolemur garnettii
ACACTCTCTAGTCGAGACACAGTCGGACCAGCTCACACTCTCTAGTCGAGACACGGACCAGCTCACACTCTCTAGTCGAGACACAGTCGGACCAGTTCACACTTTTTTTTTTTTCCTAGAGACAGTCGCACCAGCTCACACTCTTTACTAGAGACACAGTATAGGTCACACTCTTTAGTAGAGTGTTCCTATTTCTGCTGGATGTCAGTAGGAATTTTAGTTCATATAATTAAAGAAAATGGGATTGGGTTTATTTATTTATTTTTTAATCAAAGTCACTTGAGTGAAAATTAACACATTCTGTTATTAAGACAGTACTTTGTTTTTTCCCTTCTAACTCTAGTTTAATTTTTACTACCGTGGAATTGCTGAAAACTTGAGTAGAGACAAAGTTTTTGTCTTTAGCAGCAGAGGAAGGTCATTGCCCTGACAGTTTGGCCCTGTTAACTACTCACAGATCTTGTCCCTGTGGCTATGTGTCCCTTGCTTATAGTTGACACTGCCCGTCTTTCTCGTTCCTCTTACGATGCGCACCTGGTGAGGGTGCTGACCAACAAGACGGCATGTTCTAGGGAATCAGGGGCTTCTGGAGGGGATGCAGCATTGGTCTAGGCTTGAGGGCAAGGACCACAGCAGCGTGTGCTGGCTGGGGGTCCCAGAGCTGTGAGAAGGGCTGAGGAGCCAGTCCGCCACCCCCGCTAACTGGCGTCTCTCTGCTGTTTTCCAGTGCTTGCGCCTCCTGCGCCCCCACCCCCCATCCAAGGATATGCCTTCAAGCCTCCACCCAGACCCGACTTTGGGACCTCCGGGAGAACAATCAAATTGCAGGCCAATTTCTTCGAAATGGACATCCCCAAAATTGACATCTATCATTATGAATTGGATATCAAGCCCGAGAAATGCCCAAGGAGAGTCAACAGGTATTACATTCTGTCCTTTATTGATCTGTGCAGGTGGTCTGTGCTCACAAACAAGGTATTTTAAACCAACTCTGGAATTCTCAGCAAATCCATCTGGCATTTTTCTGGAAAGTTTTGGATGCATTTGTATTTCAAAAAATGCTTTTGTATTGAGACACTTTCAGTACAAAGAAGTACACACATCCCGTGTGTATACCCTGATGAATTCTGACAGATGTGTGCGCCCGTCACCCTGGAAAGTTGCCTCGTTGCATCTTTCAGTCAGCCTCTAGGCCAGTGCCACACCGTGTTCTGACTGGCATCAGCATAGATTGGTTTCTATGGAAACCAAGGCATAGTAGCCAGTGAGATCGTATCCCCTTGATCCTGACTTCCTTTACTCAACACAGTCTGTTGAGATGTGGTATCATTGTGTGTATTTATTTGTATTGCTAAGAGATAATCTATTATGTATTTCATAATTTTTAGTCTTCTTATTAGACAGTTGGGCAGTCGAGGCCTTTGCTGTCATGAAGAAAGCTGCTATGAACATTCCTGTTTAAGTCTTTTTTGTGGAGATATGTTCTTATAAATACCTGGGGGGAGAATTGCTAAGCCGAAGGATGGGTGCAGGTTTCACTCCATGGGAACTTGGCCAGTGATGGGCCACGGTGGCCGTGCCGTCCACTCCTGTCCGCAGTGTGTGAGGCCCTCTTGCTTCAGCAGCACGTAGTGTGGTCACCTTTTCTGAATTTTGGTTAGCAGTGGCTGTATGATGGCTTTCATTGTGGTTTCAATTTTCATTTCCCTAATAACTTGATGAGCTAAGCGGCTTTTCATGTGTTTGTGTGTATATACTATTTTCCTATAATTCTAGTAAAGTGTTGAAGTCTTTTGCCCATTGTTTATTATTTGTCTTTTTGTTACTGATTTGTAGGAATTTTTAGTGCATTCTAGAATCAAGTCATATTAGGGTTCTGCAGACAGAACAATAGGCTGTATGTGCAGTCACATACCATGTGGCCCATTGGGGTTAACAAAGTGCGTGTACAGTGGTGGGGAGATGATAACAGAGCTGAAAAAGTCCTATCACTTAGTGCCATTGCAGCCCAGTACGTGACCGTTTCTGTACATAGGTGTTGCCACTCTGCTGTGATAGCGTGGGTAGGGGTGGGCTGCCTCTCTGGGGTTGTGTACACACTGTCATGGGACAGACACAGGGTATTTATTAGAAGAGGGCTCACATAGCTGTGGGGGCTGAGCATCCTCTCCCAAGCTGGAGGCCCTGGGCTCAGGCCAACTCCAGTGGTCTCTTGGTGTGGCTGAAGTCCTGAGAGCCCAGGGGCTGCTGGTAAGTCCTGGAGTCCATAGGTCGGGCAGCCTTGAAGTTCTGATGTCCCAGTTCAAGGAGGGAGAGAAGAATTTCCACTGCCCTTTTTGTTCTCTCTGGGCCCTCAGCTGTATGTCCCTGCCGCTTATGGGTGGCTCTAACCCTACTTAGTCCCCCGACCCTCTGGCATGCCATTTTCCTGTGGAAATATCCTCAGTGCTCTCACCGGCACACCCAGAGTGGAGCCTTACTGGGTTCATGACCTCCAGTCAAAGTGATACCCAAGATTAACCATTAGCCAAGTTTATGCTGGGAATATTTTCTCCTAGTGTCAAGGTTGGCTTTTCACTTTCCTAATGGTGTCCTTTGTAGAGTAGAACTTTTTACTTATGTTGAAGTCCCAAGTTGTACATTTTTTTAAAATGGCTATTACATTGTGTATCCTCTGTAGGAAATTTTTGTCTACCTAGAGATCATGGATACCCTCTCCTGTGTAGTTTGGGTTTGTGGTCAGGCCTGTGATCTGTCTGGAGTTAGCCTTCGTGTGTGGTGTGAGG
>NW_003852457.1:968108-969114 GCF_000181295.1 Otolemur garnettii
ACGTTCTGCTGTGAAGACGTCTCTTTCCCCATTGATTTGCCTTTTGAACTTTTGAAAACAAGATCAGTCAGTTGTGTATGTTGGGTGTCCCTTTTCCAAAATGGGACCCAAATGCTTGAAATGTTTCAGACTTCAGATGTTTTTAGGTTTTGGAATATGTATACTATACTTGTCGGACACTCCCAATTTGGAAATCCAAAGTCTGAAATGCTCCTGTGAGTATTTCCTTTCAGTATAGGTTTCCATATTCTGGAGCATTGTGGATTTTCAAATTAGGATGCTCAAACGTTATATGTGTGGATCTATTTCTTGATTTTCTTTTGTTACATTTTTAGGGCAGTAACTGATTGTCTTATTAACTGTAGTTTGATTGTAAGGCTTAAATTGAGAATAATTCCTAGATCCTTTGCTTTTCCAGATAGAAATCAACAAGTTGTTTATTATTTTATTTATTAGAAAGCCTTTATAATTTTTTTGTATTGTCATTGCTTTGAATCCAAAGTATGTATGTTCTTTATGGCTGAGACAGGAGGATCCCCTGAACCAAGGAGTTTGAGGTTACATTGAGCTAGGCTGACACCCTGGCACTCTAGCCTGGGCAACAGAGTGAAACTCTATCTCAATTAAAAGGTGTGTGTGTGTGTGTGTGTGTGTGTGTGTATGTGTGTGTATTCCCTCACCCTTTTTCTCAGTTTGAATTAATTTTTATTACTTTGTTCTCAAGATCACGTTGCCTTTTTTCTGTACTATTTATTCTTTCATGAATTTTTTCCATGTAATTATTTATTTGATTATTTTATAGAGTCAAGGTATTGTTCTGTTGCCCAGGCAGGAGTGTGTTGCCCAGGCACGATCATAGCTCACTATAACCACCAATTCCTGGGCTGAAGTAATCCTCCTGCCTTGGCCTCCCATTAGGCTCAGACTACGAGCCACAATGGCCGGCTAATTTTTTTACTTTTTTTTTTTTTTTTTCGAGATAGAGCCTTAAGCTGTCCCCCTGGGT
>NW_003852457.1:969178-1006276 GCF_000181295.1 Otolemur garnettii
TCTCCTGCCTCTGCCTCCCAAGTAGCCGAGACCACAGGTGCCCGCCACAATGCCCGGCCATTTTTTTTTTCAGTTGCAGCCATCATTGTTGTTTGATGGGCCCGGGCTGGATCTGAACCCACCACCTTAGGTGTATATGACTGGCTCCTTAGCCACCTAAGCCACAGGTGCCGAGCCAATGTTTTTACTTTTGGTAAATACCAGATCTTGCTATATTGCCCCAGTTAATCTTGAACTACTGAGTTCAAGCAGTCCTCCCACCTCTGTCTCCCAAAGTGCTGAGACTGCAGGTGTGAGCTGCAGGTGGACCCAGGCTTTGATATGGATACGGTACTGTGTCCCACAAGTTGCCATACATAGGGAAAATGGGATTGTAGCTGCATTACCTTTACTTACCAAATTATTCATTATACAATTTTATACAATATTCTCAATATGTTGTCCTTATCGTTGTAAAATTTTGTAATGAATATTTCATAAATGTACCTGTAGCTACAATTTCCCATTTTTTCTTAAGTATGATAGTTTTGGGGACAGCCTGTACTTTTCAGTTTTAGAATTTGCATTTGCTTCTTTTTCATAGTTTATGTTCTCTGCTGAGATTTCCTCATCTGTTCATTCATTATTTCCATCTTTTTCTTACGTACCCTAGATGTATTTATAGTAATAGCATATTAACATAAGAGCCCTTATCTACTAAATACAACAAATGGTTCAGCTCAGGCTTTGCTTGAGATGTCTCCTTCCTTTGCTTAATTAAACACATAGCAATGCTTTTGTTCTTTTAGACATTGTATATGTTTATTTTTTTATTTTTATTAATTAATTTTTCGAGACAGGGCCTCAAGCTGTCACCCTGGGTAGAGTGCCATGGCATCATAGCTCACAGCAACCTCCAACTCCTGGGCTTAAACGATTCTCTTGCCTCAGCCTCCCAAAGTAGCTGGGACCACAGGCGCCTGTCACAATGCCTCACTATTTTTTGTTGCAGTTGTCGTTGTTTAACTGGCCCAGGCCGGGTTTGAACCTGCCGGCCTCGATGTATGTGGCTGGCGCCCTACTCATTGAGCTACAGGCACTGCCCATTATGTATGTTTTGTTGACAGAGTTGAGTTGCTGTCTTTCCTGGTACCCTGTGTCCTCAGCACCCTAGAATCCACCATTCTGTGTTTTGCTGGAAAAGACTATTGCTGTCCAGTGCTCCAAGCCCTGTGTTGTGGTTTACAATTGCTGGAGTGAGCTCGTGCTTCCCTTTCCTCAGCAACCACAGTCATAAGCTGCCAGTTTTCTAATGCCCAAAATCAGCTTTCTCGTATTCTCTCGTTTTGTAGTTGTTTAGTCTGATCCAATTGGTTCATCGTGGCCAGAAAAAGTCTCACGTACAGTCTGATGACTCCGATGGGCCACCCAGTTTGTAGTGGTGCCTTATAATTTCTCTTTGCTGTAATACTTCTCACAAAGGTTGTAGAGGAAGGATGTCTGGGTACTCCATTCCCTGATCTATAAAACTAAACAGTCAGATTCACTCAGTGCACCTGGAATGTGTTGATAATTAGGTTAGATCTTTAAATATGCACTTACTAAATTGTATTTCTGAGTTAGTAACTGGGTTAAACAGCCTTCTTTACTGAAAGTCTTTTTAGATCTTTTAATATGTCTCATGCTTTGTGATTCTTTCGTAAATGGGCTTTTTTGGTTTGTGATCGAGTCTCTTTGAGATAGAAACATGTATGAACCTGTGTTTAGGGCATTTTTTTAAGAACTGGAATGAAGGAATGAAAAAGCAGCACATTTTCTGGGCTTTTAATTGGCCTGATGGCAGGTAGACACTTGTATAGTCAGCCACAGTGCACACTCGGCTTTCCTTTATAAAAGGCAGGTGTGAGAGCCCACCTGCCACCCTACCAATCAGAAGCTTTGTCATCTGGCACTAGCAAAAGGCTGGTGGTGATTTAAAAAAGGGCCATCCTTAGGTCACTGCACTGGTACTTGCCTGCTGTGCTCCCCTCAGGCCCTCCGGTTGCCGTGTTGGAAAGTGTGTCTGAGCACACTGTTAGCAGGTGTGTATGTCCTGGTCACGGCCGGCCCCGCAGGTTCTTTGAGAGTTCTGGCTGGTCACACTATGAAACTTTACTGATAGTCTGTAAGGTTCGATCTCAAAACCTCATGCGGAATGCAAAACCCAGGTGGAGCACCTCGACCACCTCCCTCCCTGCCTCTTCCACCCAACCAGCATTACTGAGGTCTCCGTGGGCTGTACCCCTGGGCCTGCCATGGTGGTGGTTCCTGTCTCTAGTAGAGAAGGGAGGTAGACCCGGGACCAACAGTACCTGGGATCTACATCGGGCTAGGTGAGTTCAGAGGAGAAGGGGAGGTGGGAGAGGAGTGCTCAGTGCACCCTGTGGTCTGTGCCCGTGCCCTGGGGATCACGCCCTCCCAGTTGTGGCCTCACAACTCTCTTCCTGCTGCTCCTGCCACACTGCACTTGGGGAAAGCAAAGATGGGTCCTGGTTGTGAGTTCTCAGAACACATGCACATGGCAGGTTGTAAGTCAGTTCAAGGCCATGAGGCCAAAGCAGGAGGGAGGTCATGGGAGGAAGGACATCCTGGGGGCTGCTTCTTAAGACCTGGCCTCACACACCCTTGGTGATGAGGGCACCGTGGACTGCTGCTGAAGGGCTGCCATGCTTGGATTCAGTCGTGGCAATGTTCCGTCTCGGTGTGCAGAGATGGCCACATGGGCAGCTGGTGTTCTGGATCATGTGGCCAGCCAGCCAGCAGGTCTCGGCCCAGAGGCGTGGCTTGAAAGTGCTCTCCTCATCTCTCCACTGTTCCTCCTCAGTCTTGACATCCCCTGAGTGACCCTTGGCACCAAATCTGGGAGAGGAGGTTTGGGCAGTGCAACTGTGCCCTTGTCAGCCACTCTCTGAGGGTGCCTTGTCCCTGGGCTCCAGCTGTCTGGGGAGTGTGAGTGGGGTTGGGCGCTTCAGGAGGCAGTTTAAAGTGAAAGTGTAGTGTCCCCTTCTAGTCCCCAGCTCTGCTTCTCAGTCTCATCACGCGGAGCCCCGTCCAGGATGTCTACCCTGATGGTGTGATGGCAAAATGAGGAGCCATGCAGCCATCTGTTAGTGGGAAATGGTTAAATGAAGGCACTGTGGGATGCTGTGACACTCGAGACTCTGCCCAGTGTGGCCCCCACGTCCAGAAATGTAGGTGATTATGGTTCGTTGGTGTATTAAAGCATGTGGTAAAGTAATGTTTCTGCTGCTGGACTTAGGCCTCGTGTATCCAGTGACAGGGAAGGTCTCAGAGCTGGAAGACAGCGAGGCCAGAGCCAGCTTGATCCTGCCTGGGTAAAAGCTGTGACAACATTTCTTTTGTGCCCTACTGTTTATGTGAAAGTGTGGCTTTAAAGATCAGGTGGCGTTGGAGGAGCTTGAGAGAGGGGCAGTCTGAGCAGACCTCTAGCTTTGTCAGAATTTGAAAGCTACGCAGGGAATCTATGGATGCAGAGCTTGTGTAGGTAGAAGTTAATGAAAGAATGAGTTTTTCCAAAGAAGAAACTTCTCAAAATTATGACAGAATGACAGAGGGCCCCATAAACTAATGGGGCTGTGTTGGCTTTTCTGGACACCTTTTCAGCAGATACCTTCCAGGCCCTAGAGGGCAGGCCTGGTGGGCAGTCAGGAGCAGCCGGGCAGTACAGGGCAGCCCTGGTGGGCAGTCAGGAGCGGGCCCAGGAGAGGACACTCAGGGTTGCGTCTGGGTTCTGCCCTCCGTTGCATGTGGCTTTGTGCCTCCCCCGGGGCCATTGGGAGGACCGAATGAGTTGTCCACAGCAATCACGGACCAGAAGTGAGTGCTGCAGGTTTGCCTTCATTAGCTTTATTCTCTGAACGTGGGGTCACTGTGCAGCGCTGGGGATGTGGTGGCCTGGCCTGCAGGATATGCAATTGGTCTCTGGGCTGTTGCCTTTTGAGCAAGGTCTGGGTCAGAGAGTGCTGTCAGCAGAGGTGTTTGTCTGGCACCTACCCCACGCAGCAGAAGTGCTGTGCCTTCCACGGGTCACTCAAGAGAAGGGAAGAAGCAAACTCTGGAACTCTAGGAAAAGCCCCCAGAGTTCCTACAGGGATCTCTGCAGTGCTGAGCTGGTCAGGGCCGTCCTGGGTACGGTGGGTGAGGCAGAGGGGATGTCTCACAGGGTGGTGGGTGGCTTTCCTTTCAGAAACTGGAAGTAAAGTTTTAAAAAATCAGCCAAGCATGGTGCATTGTGCCTATAGTTCCAGCTACTCTGGAGGGTGAGGCAGGAGGATCACTTGGGTCCAGGAGTTGGAGGCTGTAAGAGGCTGTGATGATACCACTGCTCTCTAGCCTGGGCAATAGAACAAGTCCTGGTTTCAAAAAGAAAAGAAACTGGAAGAAGGGAAGGTACCGTACACGGTGGTCAGGGGTTCTGGAATGTGATAATAAGTGAAGCACTGAGATTATGTTACATTGTGCAATTAGATAATATAAAAAATCTGTTTCTAAACACAACCATGCTGTGTAGCCAAATCACCCAGGAAGTCCTCTGCTGCTATAAGAAACTTGTATCAGCAGGTATAATGTTGTCTCATAGAAGAACAAGGGTGGCTCCCAGTACTGCTAGAGACCTGAGCTTTGGGGGGCATCTTGAGCCTAGAGAGAGGCCTCTGGCCACAGTGGGCGCTGTGCTTGTGTCCGAGGTCTGTTCAGCCTATGGTTGACTTTGCCATTCCAGGCTCTTCATTTGTGAGCTCCGAGCTCCTTCCCTTCCCTAGAACAGGTAATGAAGGAAAAAGTCCACATGCCTGGAGGACAGTGTGTGGTTCATCCAGGAAACGTCCAGGCAGGCTTTACTTGCAGGCTGGGCATGTCGTTCTGAAGCTGAGTTTTCCTCTGAAGCCTCCTAGATTTTCAGAAAATGCAGTTCTAATGTCCTCCAGGGGTGGCCAGTATCGTTTGTCTCATTCTGTGGTGGTGCCATGACCTGCAGGATAGGCTTGAACAGAAGTGGAGGGGATGGGTATCTCGGTTACCTGTGGACCATGGAAGGTGGGTCCTCTGTAGACTCTGGCCTCCTGGACTTCTTCCCACATTAAAATGTGTCCTTCCATTCCTAGTTCTCTCATTTTTAAAAATCATGAATGTGTTCAGTTTTATTAAATGCTTGCTTCTATGTCTTTGAGATTATCATATTTTTTGTTACATTGATCTTTAAAAACATAAACCCACTTTATTGACGTATAATTTACACACAACAAAAACCATTCTTTTTAAGTACAGACATACCTTGTTTTATTATGATTTGCAGATACTGTGGTTTCTTATTTTAGGGTTGGTTTTTTGTTTGGGGTGTTTTTAACAAATTAAGGGTTTGTGGCAACGCAGCTCCAAGTAACGATTCTTCCAACAGTATAAACAGTGCGTGCTCACCTCACGTCTCTGTTGTGTCAGCAGTGTGTGTAGATGCAATGCTGTTGCATACTGAAGAGATCACAGCGTAGTGTGAATGTAACTTCTATGTGCACAGGAAACCAAAGACTTTGTGTGACTGGCTTTATTTTCATATTCCCTCTATTTTGGTGGTCTGGGGCCACACCTGCAGTGTCCTCTGAGGTCTGTCTGTGTGTAGTTCTGAGAACTTTAGGAAATGTTTGCACTCGTGTACAAAACCACCATGATCAGGGTGTAGAGCACGCCACCGGCCCTGGAGGTTCTTCCTGCCACTCCCTTTCCTGATCAGTCCCAGACAACCTGCTTTTTGTCAGCATGGATTTGTATTTGGTTCCTAGGGAATCTCAGATAAAATGGAATCGTTATCATCTTATAATCCCCTGCTTTGTGTCTGGTTTCGTTCTTCAAGCACATTTTTAACTTTCAATTTGCACGTAACAGTGATTCGTACGATGGGACACAGGTATTGAGTGGATGTGTTGTGAATTTGTCCGTTCACCTGTTGCCGGTGTTTGAGTTGTTTCCAGGTTGGTGCTGTTGCACTGAGTGTCTGTATGGGTTTGTTTTTGTGTCTCTTGTGTGATTGTGGGGATTGCTAGATGGGATGGCAGGCATCCAGTGACCTCCAGGGGAATACTTAGCAGTTTCTTACAAAGTGTTTGTATCATCCTGCCTCCTGTACTGGCAGCCTTTTTACTTGTAGCCAGTCTGCTGGGCGTCTCTCTGTGGTCTCATTAGTGTTTCCCTAATGACTAGTGAAGAACTTCTTTTAACGTGCCCCCGGCTCTTTCTGTGTCTTTTGCCATGTGTCTGATCAAATCTTTCACTCATTTTCTGAATTGGATTATTCATCTTACTGAGATGTAGGGTTTTTTCTTTTAAGATACTATGCACACAAGTCATTTGTCAGAGACACAGCTGTGTGTTTTGGGATATTTTATCCTAGTCAGTTGCTCACCCCTCCCTTTTTATAATGGAGTCTTTTGAAAATTAAAGTTTTTAACTTTAACGGTCTAATTTATTAATTTTTTCTTTTTTTTTTTTTCTTTTTTTTGAGACAGAGTCTCACGTTGTTGCTCTTGGTAGTATGCCATGGCATCACAGCTCACAGCAACCTCAGACTCTTGGACTCAAGCCATCCTCTTGCCTTAGCCTCTCAAGTAGTTAGGACTACAGATGCTCGCCACCATACTTGGTACCCAGCTATTTTTTTGGTTTTTTTAGAGGTAGGGTCTTGCTTTTTTTCAGGCTGGTCTTGAACTTAATTTTTTTCTTTTACATAGTGCATACATTTTATGTCTAAGAAATCTTTGTTTATCCCGAAGCCCATGAAGATGTTTCTCTTTTGTTTTCTTCTAGAAGTTTCATAGTTACAGCTTTTACTTTATAGCCTGTTTTGTGTTAATGTCGTGTCTGGTACAGACTGAACTTCCCTGTGGTGTGTCTTCCTGATTGCTGGCCCCAGTTGAGCACTGGTTGGTTCAGCACTTGAATTTCTCAGCAGATTGACCCCTGACCCCACTTAGTGCTCCACACATGAACTTGAAGGCAAAGATTTTGCTGGCCTCACAAGAGTGTGCCCTCTCACTCTGTTAGGACAAACTTGAATTTGGTTGGAATGATTATTATCTTTGAATGTGAGTGGGGACCCTCCACCACCAGTGAGGCAAACTTGACCCCAGAGTCTTTGTCTGGAGGAAACACCCTTGAAGATTGGGGATCCTTGTGACCTCTGGAGAGTATGGAGGGAAGCGCTACCCTGCAGGGAGGGCTGTAGGGCACACCTTGTCAGAGGTGACCCAGAGTAGTTTGGAGAACTGCTCTGTGAGATTACCCCCCCCCCCCAAAAGGGCAGGCATGGCAGGTAGAGCTGGCTGTGCACTGACCGCCCTTGCTCTGTGGCCTGCCTAGCTGGATCTACCTTGGTGGCAGCAAGGCTGATGTCTCCAGGCTCCTGTGAAGCTGCATTTGCCGTCCCCTTGCCCCCAGACCTGGGGGGTGGGGTGAGCTTGGCTGGATCCCTAGAGACGCACCTTCTGGTTTCATTGTTGTGGAAGGGCAGCTGGGCAAAGCCTTTTAGGTTAGCTGTCCCCATATTCTGGGAAGGGGTGGATCAAATCACTGAATTTCTGCTTCCTAAAGGATGACAGCAGCTCTGCCTGGGAGAAGGACTGTCCCTGCCACGCTGGACTCAGATGCTCCCTCCTCATGAATGCACATGCTGTCTCTCCCTGACTCCCCTTGCTGTGGAGTCCCTCTTTTCCCTACACAGCCCCCCAGCTGCTGTTCTGAAGAGAGACTGACATGCATCTGAGGGCGCTTTGCATGTCCCCTGTGTGGGCTTTTGTGGCGAGCAGGGCCCTGCAGCTGTGTGTGTGTGTGTGTGTGTGTGTGTGTCCTGCAGACACTGCGTGTAAGGGCCACCGTCTGGTTAGCTGAATGAATGGCCTCAAAACCACCATAAGACAACCAAGAACTCTGTGCCAGAAGGGGCCCCCTCCAAAGCAGGGGGCAACAGGATGTTGTCTTCCATTTGGGAGCCTGAAGGCTGGTCATCTGTAGAGTGTCTCTGGAGTTGGGGAGACCTGGGGGGGAGCCCTGGTCTCCTGGGGGGAAGGACAGCAGATCCTTCTTGCTGCTGTAATGCCTGAGGAACAAGCCGGTGTCTCAGACCTTACAGCAGTAACTGTTTTACACTCACCTCTGCAGGTGGGCTGTGGTTTGGCTGGGCCTGCTGGGTCAGGCTAGATGGGATTTGAGTCAAGTTCAAGGTCTTCATTCCAGGGTCCAGGTGGAAGTGGGAGCAGTACTTGGTTTCTCTCTTCTGACAGTCACAGGAGACACGGGCCAAGTCAGCCCCACACACGTCTTGACAGTGGTTTCACATCATGTCCTCTGGTCGGCTCCAGTAGCCACACAAGGTTCCCTGCTAAGTCCAGCCCCACCCTGGTGTTGTTAGGTGGGAGTTTAGTCTCCGTGCCAAAGCCCCAGGGCAGCTTACCCCACAGCTGTGGGACCAGATGCCTTTCCCCAGTGTCCCTGGGGAATCCTGGACGGTCTGAGAGTTTCTGTCATCTGCGTGCAGTGTGTAAAACGCCTGCACACAGCAAGTTCTTCCATCTTGGTGTGACTCAAAGGAGCAAAAACCCACCTGATATTCTAGCTAGCTTGACTCTCTGTAGAAGAAAGTCATATTGCCAAAAGGAGCCACAGATCTTACAAAGTTGTTTAAAAAGCAGTGTCAGAAAAATGTCCTAGTGTGCCCTTTTCCTGATTTTATTGATATTTGCCTGAATTCTGTCTTTGTTTCAGGGAAATAGTGGAACACATGGTCCAGCACTTTAAAACACAGATCTTTGGGGATCGGAAACCAGTGTTTGATGGAAGAAAGAATCTTTACACAGCCATGCCCCTTCCAATTGGGAGGGATAAGGTAAGCCAACAGAGGTGACAAGTGGCAGGTGACATCTGGTGAATGAAATTCAAATATGCTGTAAAGTCACGTGCTTCACCCTGAGACCCATAAATACCAGACTGCTTTCTGTGTGTTGTGGTTTCCCATGACAGAGGTCCATTGGACTAGGTCCTGGCACAGATGCTGAGAACTTCCTGAAACCACCAAACTGGTGGTTTATGGAAGTCATGGGTCATCACCAGACAAGAGCCTGGGTGCAGCGTGGTACTCTAGAGACCTGTGGAAGGGGTGTGATCATCATCTGCCAGAGTCCCTACCTGAGCCCAGGGCAAGTTAACATCCTGCTGCAGCTAGTGATTCATCTGGAATCAGGATGGTAGCAATTAGTGAACCGGGGAGTGGTGGTTACATTAAAATGTTCCCTTTTCTTGTTACCATTATCCTTATCGTCGTTTTATTTAACAAGTAATAAAATTTGGGTGGCGCCTGTGGCTCAGTGGGTAGGATGCCAGCCCATATACTGAGGCCCCAGCCAAACTGCAACAAAAACATAGCCAGGCATTGTGGCAGGCACCTGTAGTCCTAGCTACTTGGGAGGCTGAGGCAAGAGAATCACCTAGGCCCAGGAGTTGGAGGTTGCTGTGAGCTGTGACGGCACAGCACTCTGTCAAGGGCGACAAAGTGAGACTATCTCTACAAAAAAATAAAAAATAAAACAAAATTTCAGCTTAGAAGTTTCTTCCTCTTGGCACCATCTCTCAGCAAATGTGCCACAGGGCGGGAACAGCTGTGGTGTATTCCTGGGAGAGCAGAGACCTGGCTCAGGCATTACCCTACAGAGCAGCCTGCGATGTCACACTTGTGAGAATGCAAACACCATCTCCTTGGGAGTGACCTACGCCATTCACTTCCCAAACTCCCAGGCCCCTGGAGGAGGCCCTAGCTCAGGGCACCAAGGGTCTCAAACTGTTACCAGGGACACAGGTTTGGGGGACTGGGGAAGGGGCCCTGCAGGCTCTCTATAGACATCAAAATAGTTTTCCTTTTGCATTTTAATGATAGTCTAAAATGTATATGGTGCCTTTCAGCCTTTCTGGGTGGCCTCAGGGCCCCTCTGCTCTCAGGTTAGGTGCTCTGATGGGAGGAACCAATGCCATGAGGAGGGATGCAGCCATGAGAGTGGGCTCTGTCCCAAGCAATCTCTAGGGTTGTCACTGCCAGCCTGGCTGACAGCTGTGATGGTCCCAGTGGGAGGAACCCCGGGACCTGTGCATGGAGGCTGAGCAGGGTTACCCCCTGCCCGTTAACATGCTGTAAATTTGAAGTTTATAGATTTTAGCATTTTGTATTGAATTTATATCTTTGTTTTTGCTTAAAGGGATATAAGAGAAAAAGCATAAAGTGTTTATCCACAGTCTTGTTTGTGCTTATTTTTTAGGAGGGCATAGGGATAGTTTTCTTGAGGGGGCAGGGAAGCCTGTGGTCATGTCTGAGACATGTAGCTGGAGATGTGAGCAGTGCAGAGGCTCTGGGGCAAGCCTGGCTGGGCTGCATGCTCGCTTTGCCCTCACTGGAGCAGGCAGTGGTGCACCTCCTCCCCCTGCTGGGCCCTGGGGGAGACCCTCTCCACTGCCCCACACCCCTGACCTGCTGCCAGCCCACACCGCTGCTGCTGGTCCACACTAAGTGGTAAGGGGTAGAACGCATCGTCATGGTGCCTGGGACATGCTGGGCCCTCAACGGATGCTGGAGGTGGCAGGTGCTTGTCTGGTAGCTTAGCCTAGCAGAGCATTTTCTGGGGTACCCAGGTGCCCACAGGAGCCCGTGAAACACAGCCCCACATCACGTGGCACTCGGTGCCTCTCAAGTTTAATCCCAGCCATCCTTTCTTCAGATAAAAGACCTGAGCCATGGAGATTTAAAGAACCAGCACATTCCTCCAGTTCGCACAGTCCCCAGATGCCTGTGCTGCAGACATGTGCCTGGCTGTCTGAGAGCTAGATGGAGCAGCGTCCCCATCCCTGCCCATACTGTCACACAACACAGCAAAGTGTCGTCTCTGGGGTTCCTTACATTTGCTCTTTTTCCTTGAGCATCACCTGTGACAGGCGTGGAACCATCAGGCACTCCATTGCCCCAGAGTCTGTGGCATGATGGGGACAGTGAGGTCCTTGCACACAGGGCCTGTATCATGTCGCCCTCACTCAGCAAGGTCCCTCTTTAAGGCCCTCCCTAATCTCTCCCACATAAACATTAGCCTTCCTGCCTTGTTCCTACCCCTGCGCAACCAGAGAGACCCTGTGAGCGCCAGGCCCCTCCCTCACGTTTCAGCGCAGGAGGCTGAGGCCCAGGAAGCCATCCGAGTTGATGCACATTTTACGTTCAACTCCCAGGTCCTTTTTGGCAGCGAAGAGGTATAATCTCTGTTGTCTGTTGTCCCTGGCTCTGTGTCCAGCCCTGTGTCTCCTGCATGGGCCACCTGTGGAGGACCTGTGCTGCTTGTTCAGAGAGGGCACAAGTGTTGCCTTCCTGGGGGAAGTCAGGACAGACGCACAGCTCAGACAGATACGTGTCCTGCAGGGAGCAGCTTGCCGTGGAGCACGATAGCCACACGTGAACTCCCTGCCAAAGGGGACAGTTTGCCCAGTGTTCCTGCCTATTCACTTCTGCGCTGGCTTGGCCATGCTGTGGCCCTAGTTGTACCCAGCTGGTACCTGCTCACCTGGTGGGGGCGGGAGGGGGGCATGGGAGGGCAGGAGGAGGCAGAGGAGAGTCCTGGGAGGCTTTGGGTGCACACAGGGGAGGGTCTCCTCAGCCTTAGGGCGACCTGATGCCCCTTGGGGCTCAGGGTCCCTCAGGTAGAGCCACAGCATTTGTCCAGGTGCCTTCCCTGAGTGCCCAGTGTGGGGTGCTCAGGATGTGCCTGGCTGTGCCATATTGCCCACCAGCTTGCCTTCCAGTTCCCTGTACTCTACCACGTGCTGGGTGAGATTGGTCTTCACGCCAATATGTTTCGGGAGGCACTGATCTTTCCCAGGAGTTCTCACTGTGCAAAGTGACAAAATGCCTGTAGATATCAGCTCCCTGGCATGTTTAAACAGACGTGACCTGCATGTCCCCTTCTGGGAAGGGCCTATGGCACAGAGCCTGACAGCTGTCACCCTGGCCAGGGTTCTAGCAGGCGCAGTAGGTGTGACCACTTTTCCCAAAACCCTGGGGAGGGCCACAGCCATGTCCTGGTCCTTGTAGCCAACCCACATGCCTGCCAGTGCCACTCCCGACTTAGTGGAGGGCAGGGAGGCCAGGCCTTTGCTGGTGCCGCAGCCAGTTTAGGGCAAGAAAATCCTTTTGAAACACAGCTGCTGCTTTGAGCTCTCTCTGGGTTTCTGCAGTTTCTTTGTGTTCTTTAAAGTGCTGTTTGCCCTTGCTTTGTTTCTGAGTTGTGTAGTGGTACCAAAACAGAAATCTTCCTATTAATGCTCCAAATTCTTTCATCCTGATTTTCAAACAGGAATTTTGGCCACAGGCACATGGAATCTCTAGAAAGATCAGATTTCACAACTGCCTCGCTATTGTCTAGGCTCTGGGCTGGTGCCATGGGCTGACGTTTTCCATTGTCCAAGTTCAGCGAATGGCAGTTGTAGCATCTCCAGAACCCAAAGTGCTGGTGTCCACAGCTGATGCATGAGTTCCGTGAGGTCGGCAGAGCTGCCTGCCTGTCCCCTCATATACAGGAAGGGCCTAATGGAGCCACCTGAGCTGGGGGTCGGGCCCTCTTCTTCCTGTTCTCATCTGTGACCTCTGGCTGTTGTGTCTTGGGGATGTGGAGCAACTGCTGGCCAGCAGCATGGTTGCACGTAGTGGGACAGAGGGGCTGCTTGTCAGAGAGGCCTGTGCCACTCTGCCCTCATCCCTGAACTGTGCCCACTTCAGCCAGCTGCCACATATAGCACGATTGGCTAAGAGTGTCATAGTGCTGTCCTCTGGGGGCGGAGAGGAGGCTGGACTACAATATATTTTTAAATTGCATATGTTTTGCTGTAGAAAAATAGACCCCTTGGAATTCCCCCTCAGTTTTGATTATAGAAGTGTTTTGAAAGATGGCACAAATAAGCATCTAGTTAGCGCCAATTCAGGTGTCACTGTTCAGATCCGTCAAGTGCTCTTTGATGGAGATGTGGACAACAGGCTTCAAGTACCTGCCAGTGAGGTGAATGTGTAATTTAGAAATTAGCACACTGAGCTCGGCGCCTGTGGCTCAAGTGGCTAAGGTGCCAGCCACATACACCTAAGGTGGCAGGTTTGAATCCAGCCCGGGCCCGCCAAACAACAATGACAGCTGTAACCAAAAAATAGCCGGGCGTTGTGGTGGGCACCTGTGGTCCCAGCTACTTTGAGAGGCTGAGACAGGAGACTTGCTTGAGCCCAGGAGTTGGAGGTTGCTGTGAGCTGTGATGCCATGGCACTCTACCCAGGGGGACAGCTTGAGGCTCTGTCTCAAAAAAACAAAAAGGAAGTTAGCACACTGGTTCCCATTCACACGCTCATTCCCACCTGTGTGCAGCAACTCTGGGGCACCATTCTGGGTAAGTGGATCAGTCTTACTCTCATCGCAGCCAGGTCCCTGCCAGTCCAAACTGGAGTCACCCCTCGTGTCCAGTTGAGCTGCTGGTCCTGGGCACATTGTGGCTTCATCTCCTTTTCTGAACTCAGACTAAGGTGGGGACTTGTTCCTTCTACTTTCTGCTGTGTGGTCCAGACTCTTTGGATCTCTTTCCATAACTGGAAGTAAGGCTAATAGGTTATCAGTCTGATGAAACAACGTCTGTCACTTTGTTAGCTCTCTTGTCAAATATTTGCTTTTAGTTATTGTTAGTTTTGGGTGGGGATGGCAGAATAAGACTCCAGAGGCTGGAGCGCAATGGTGTGATCACAGCTCCCTGCATCCCCAAACCCCTGGGCTCCAGGGGGCCTCCTGCCTCAGCCTCTGAAGGACCGGGAAGAACAGATGTGTGCCACCATGTCTAGCTCAGCTAGGACTTTTTCTCCTATTTTTGGAAGAAATAGGGGTCTCAAAATGTTGCCTAGACTAGTCACAAACTCCTGACCTCAGTGATCCTGCCTTAGTCTCTAAAACTGCTGAGATTATAGGGTTGAGCCAATGCCTCAGCCTTTTATTACTTTTATATGACATATTTACAATTTTATTAGGAAATATAGTGGAAAAACTCCCATGCGGCTGACCCTTGATCCAGTGCAGAGCTGGGCCCTGACCTGCACAGCTGTTGTCCGTGTGGAGTGTTTGACTCCCCAAGAGCTTCACTACGAGTAGCTACTGCTGGCGGAAGCCTTGCTGCCACACAGCTGGCAGGCACAAGTCCGGGGGGGGCCTGGGGGTTACACACGTGGTGCCCCGTGTTCTTAAAACTAGCGTTAAGGAAATGTTTCTAAGAAGAACGTAAGGGTGAGAAGATGTTTTCTGTTCACTAAGAGAAAGTGGGTCTTCATAAAGGTTCTCCTTATAGGCATCACACTGAGGAAGAGGACTTAGCCTTCCTTAGGACGCAGCAGTGGGAAACAGCTGAGCTGGTGCCCTTGACTGGGTCCAGCTCTACATACACTAAAGAGCAGTAATGAAGTGTATCCCACACCTGCACTGCCCAGGACTCCCTCCTCGCGGCCACCGCCCTGCTGACAGGGTCAGGCTGGTGCTGGCCATCGCTATGCCCACTGGTGCTTATTACCTCTGGCCTCCGAGTCTGCAGTGGACCGTTTTGTGCCACACTCCCTGCCTCGCTGCGTTGACTTGGTATGAGATATTTGCAGCCACCCATCTTGAAGGATCTGTTCCTTTTTCACTGCTCTTGTCTTTTTCCTGGGGCCCTCACCAGTTTGGGACTTTTGGGCGCTCTGCTGCTGCCACGTGGGGGGCATTGCTAGAGCAAGCCTGGGTCAGGCAGAAGGATGCATCTGCCTTGACACATGGGCAGGTGACAAGGGTGTGTGGCCTGGGCGTCACTCTTGTGAGGTTCAGTAAGGTGTGGCAGGTAGGCTAGTCTTTGCAAGGCCTTGGTTATGAGGATGAGCAGGTGGACGCAGAGGTGGCAGGTGGGTGAGGCAGGCAACACTTATCCTGGGCACACAGACTGAGTCAGGGAGAGCGTTTCAGGCACACAGCGCAGGCTGGGCCTCTGGGCGCCCCTGCTGCGTGTTGCTGAGGGCCATAGCCCCGGCCACCACACACCGAGTGAAGTGCCTTTCACATCACACTAGCCGGGTCCAAATCCCAGGCCTGCCCTTTTATGGCTCTCTGGCCAAGTGCTTTTTTTAAAAATCCAAGTTTCTGTGTTTTTATGTATAAAAAAGGGCAAATTTTCTCTTGCTGGAGTTTTTGAGCATATAAAGACAAAGTATATATCATTAGTAAGCTGTCAAATAGGTGTTCAGTGAACACTGGGAAGTTGTGGCTCAATGGGGCTGGTCAGCCACCTGCTCAGGATATGTTGAGGGCAGGCAGCAGTGACCGTGCAGCCCTGGTATAAGGGGAGGGCACTGCTTCAGGTGGGCTGCTATCAAGGGAGGGGGTGGCAGAGAGTCCATGGAGGAAAGAGGACGTGGGCTCACTGCTTAGGCTTGAATCAAGAGGGCACATATCAGACCACTCTCCAGTACACTGATCACTGGCCACACATGGCTGTGGAAGTTTAAATTCATTCGAGTAAAGTTAGAAATTTCAGAAGATCAGTCACACACATGTGCTCAGGAGCACTGTGTAGCCAGTGGATGGTTAAAGGACTGGACAGAAGCCCTAACCTGTGTTCTTGGACACGAAGCACCACCGGGCCCCACATACAGCTGCATGAAGTGAATAACTTCTGTGCTTGGATCTCCTTTGCAGGTGGAGCTGGAGGTCACGCTGCCAGGAGAAGGCAAAGATCGCATCTTCAAGGTGTCCATCAAGTGGGTGTCCTGCGTGAGCTTACAGGCGTTACATGATGCACTTTCTGGGCGGCTGCCCAGCGTCCCCTTTGAGACGATCCAGGCTCTGGATGTGGTCATGAGGCATTTGCCGTCCATGAGGTGAGGGGGCCAAAGGGCCAGGAGCATCACTTCGAGCCCTGAGTATTCAGGAAGAGATGATTCTCAGAGTCAGGGTAGTGATGGTCACACGGGTTTTCTGCCATGGAGATAATTGGTGCTGCGATGGAAAGGAATTCTAAAATAAAAATAAATCATTAGTAGCCAGACGTGGCGGGCACCTGTAGTCCCAGCTACTTGGGAGGCTGAGGCAAGAGAATCACTTAAGCCCAAGAGTTGGAGGTTGCTATGAGCTGGGATGCCACAGCACTCTACCCAGGGTGATGTAGTGAGACTGTCTCAAAAAATAAATAAGTAAATCACCAGCACTCTTAGCCTGGCACAAAGAGGGCAGCTGTCTGTCTGTGCAGACTGGCGCGTCCAATTCTTTACTCAGCCCTGTGCCAGCAGTGCTGTTCCTTCTCTCTGTGGCCTTTGTGTTCAGGACTGGGAGACCAGGGGGCACAGTGTGTGCCCCACTGGAGGGCCGTAGCCACCAGCTTGGTGGGTTGTTAACACCATAGATACTTCAGACACTTTTTTTATTCTATGGGATTACTGCTCTTTTACCATAAATTGTCACACATGAATTGTTAGGGGAGAGGTGAGGGGAGCATTTTGATGGCTTAGAACCTGCCTAGTTGTTTTGCAAAAGGTTGCACTAGTTTCCTGTGAGACCTGAGGTCATAGGAACAAGGCGAGCTCTCGCACTGGGCTGCAGGCTCCTGCAGGAGCGCCTGTCCTCAGCTGCACCTGGGACCTCAGGAGCGATTTGAATGTACAGGTAAAAGCACAAAAGCCTAAATCTGACACACGTGTGTGCACTGACAGACCTCCAGGACTGACTGGACTTCAGTGTTGGGGAGAAAGTCAAGGCTTCTTTCTAACACAGAGCAGGGGCTTCAGAGGGGACCACGCATCCTGCCTTCAGGCGTGGGTGGAAGTGACCCAGTACTGGACAGGTGGTCCCTCCTCACAGGAGCACCCCAGCCCAGTGTGATCGGTGGCTGCTTTGAACTGTTGGTGGCAGGCCGGCCAGTGGATGCTGTGGCAGGCAGTCTAGAAGGGCGGTTGGTAAAATGTCCACTTCTTAAATCAGGTGCCAGGAATTACTGTGGCTTCTCTTTTCTGAATTATTTTGGATTATTTACATTGATTTTAGAATCAGAAAACTGCTGTTTTCATTTTAGAAAACACTAGAAATAATCAGGATGAATCCATTTCAGGTGGAAAGTAACAATGCTGTCATGTAGGTGATTTTGTTAACAGTGCAGCCCACACCTGGAAGGCATTGCCAGTGAAGGGGACACGTTCCATTGAGAACCATTGTTGATGGCACATGATTCGACCAGGCCCTGTGTGCTGGTACAGCAGGCACGCTTGTGCTGAATAGCGTGTCCGCCTCGGTCAGGCAGGCTCCAACCTAGGTCGCCGCTCCATCTGTACCTGGCCTTGCAGCAATGCCTGAATCTCCTCCCCCTGGTCCCACTGTCCCCTGTGTGTGAGCCCTCAGTGTCTAGTGCAGAGGAGACAGCCCATAACAAGAGCTGCTGCAAACAGGGAAGAAATGCTGCTTTCCCCCAGCCACCCACCCGAAGCGGCAAATCTCCCCAAGGCTTGTGGCTGGGCCTAACAGTGGCTGGCGTGGACTGTGAGGTGGGTGTGAGCAGTAAGGACGTTGAGGCCAGGAGAGGGTGGGGTGGAAACACAGAACCCTGCCGGTGCCCCACATGTGCCTTGGCCGAGCTGCAGCCGCAGCTGTCCCCTTCTGGGCTCTTGTCTCCTCAGGGGCCACACCAAGAAGACACTACCAAGCAGGAGCCACGTGTCCCAGAGCTAGAAACACAGCAGGCTCAGGGGCTGGCCCTCTACCCGGCGTGGGGCACTCAGACTCTCACTGCCTGTGTGGGGAGGCCATGGGTCCCCAAGGCTGTGCTCACAGCATCTCTCAGCAGGGCCTAGAAGCCATGTAGTGAAGCAGTTTTATACCAAGGGATGAGCAGCCTTCATGGTGTGTGCGTGTGCTGCAAGATTGGTGGGGTGGGAGCAAATTTGGGGTGACCTGTTCCTTCCTGAAATCTTACCTAACGGACGCTGGTCTCCTGGCCTCAGGTACACACCTGTGGGCCGCTCCTTCTTCACCGCCTCTGAGGGCTGCTCCAATCCCCTTGGTGGAGGCCGAGAAGTATGGTTCGGGTTCCATCAGTCCGTCCGACCTTCTCTTTGGAAAATGATGCTGAACATTGATGGTAAGTGACACACTGAGGTGGAATTGGGGAATTGCTGAATTCCAAGATCTTGAGGAGTACACATGGCCAGCTCCAAACCCAGCCCCGGTGAGGCTGTGTGTGGCACGCAGCTGGTCCCACCTGCATGCTGTCTAGGAGCTCAGGGCAGTGCTCCCCAGAGGAACACTGGATCCACCTGGAACACTTGCCCCAGCGTCCTGGCCTGCGGGCTTTGAGGGCAGGGAGCTGGGGATCATTCTCTGTACAGATTTGCGCTGCTGTTCGTGTCCCCAGCACAGGGTCTGGCGGCCGCCCCCAGGCGTTCTTCCCCTTTATCGCACAGGCTCAGATTTAGCTTCTGAGAATTGGGTGCCTGGCTGCCATCCCCAGCTCTCCCTCTCCCGGGAGTCTCAGCGCTTCACTTTGTTGGACCCCACTTCCTTCTTTGTAAAAAAGACAAGCATGAGGGTAGGAGAAGGATGCTGCCTTCTCAGTTGGGAATTAATACAAAAAGCTCTAGAAAAGAAAGAAAATTATATCTTGCTCAGCTATACATTTATTGAAAAGTAATTATATAAGTGAGAATGATAAATTTCAGAAATATCTACACTACAAAGTAGAAAAATCCTGTGAAATCCAACATTCATAAACTTAAGTTTTGTTTGTTTTAAAAAACTAGTTTTTCTCAGAGGGTGACTTAATCTTTAGCCCCCATTTGCATGGCACCTAACCAGAGCACGTGTCTGGCATCTGGAGAAAGAGAACCAAGGCCAGTTGTCCTCCCTGGGCTGCCTGGGGCCTGACAGGGCCAGCCCAGGTGGCATAGCCCTCCGGCACTGGTGGGTGGTCCCTCTGCCTGAGGCACCATCCAGCACACACGTGATCCTGCCATGGTGCTTGTTGTTTCTTATCTTGCCTACAGTGTCGGCAACTGCATTTTATAAGGCACAGCCAGTTATCGAGTTTGTTTGTGAAGTTTTGGATTTTAAAAGTATTGAAGAACAACAAAAACCTCTGACAGATTCCCAAAGGGTAAAGTTTACCAAAGAAATTAAAGGTAATGAACTTCTCAGGGCACTGGGGAAGGGGGCTGGGTATGGTTCTGGTCCCTATGTGAGTGTAGGGAGGTAGAGGTGGTGGTGGCGGGTGAGGCACCCAGATGAATTTGCACAGAGACAAATCCAGCCCATCCCAGAGTAGCAGAGATAGAATGACAATAAACACAGCTTCTGTGTTTGTGAGGAGCAGGTGGGTGAGTCAGGAGCTGGAGTTGTGATGTTAGGACGGGAAGTCCCCTTTCAGAGCCAGGGCTGCATTTCATCATGTTCTAGACTGTGAGGTGCATTTCATTCTTGCTCACTCGACCTTCCTACAGTCGGAGCTGGTGTCTGTACCCTTCAGCCTGGTTCCACTCCAGGAAATGCAGATCAAGACTTATTTTGGGCCCCTCTGCCTAGCAGCAACTGAATGGCCATGCCCTCTGCACCTGTGCTTTTTGAAGGCCATGGGCAGTGTTGGTTATAGTGATGAGCCTGTGGGAGTGTGGAATGCTGAGAAGGTAGACACCTATGCTCTAAGCTGGGCCCTGCATGGCTTCCTATTTGTATGCACACCCTATCCTGACTCTTTGGCTTTGGCCAAAGGTCTGAGTTTCAGCTGAGTTTCTCCTATAGGGGTTTTCACCTATAGGGAAAAGAGGCATCCCTGTAGGTGAAATGGGTCTGGCCAGGGTGTCAGTGGGGCCCATGTGTCCACCTTTCTCTTCCTCAGAGCCCTGCAGCAACTCCAGGGTCCAAGTGATTTGGATCTATGTCCACAGCTTGGGAAAGTGAAGCTCCCTCTTCAGACTTGGTTAACCTAGACTCTAAAGCCCACCATTCTCTGTCACCAGGTCTAAAGGTGGAGATAACGCACTGTGGGCAGATGAAGAGGAAGTACCGAGTCTGCAACGTGACCCGGCGGCCTGCCAGCCACCAAACGTAAACCGGCTTGCTTATATTCCCCTCGGCTCAGGCCCTCAGTGCCATTCAGATTTCCAGATCCTGGAGCCACGATTCTTGTGGGAAGATTACCACATTCTCTTTTTAAATGCCAAAGCTATGCCTTGGGTGGCTCCATAGATTCCAAACCTCACCTAATAAAATAAACGCAAATAACGAGATGGCTGCCTGTGTGTCAGGCGGGGAGGATGGGGTTCTTGCCATGTCTCCTTTCTGAACTTCACAGACAGAGAAGGGTCTTTCATGTGTGTTGTCCCCTGGGTGCTTGGGCGGGGGGTGTGTGAGGTGAGCTGAGCATGGTAGGGCCACTGCCCTCACCCCAGCTAGTCCACTGGGGGCCCTGCCTTCTGTAGTCTAGAGTCCAAGTACGTGTCATAACCTTGGCCCCAGGAACGTGCTGTCTTACATATGTGTTTACTGTGGAAGATGTGATGGAGTTGGTCCTTGTCCCCAATGAGGACTCGTCTGTTTCATGAGTCATCCCATGGAAAATGCCTGGCCTGTTGCTGGGCATGGGGTTACCGAGGTGCCTGGGGCCTTGGGAGCAGAGGTGACTGCCAAGCAGTCTGGACAGAGCAGAGGAGTCGGTCAAGGGAAGCCAGGCCCTGCCCAGCCAGAGGCTGGGGGCATGTGAGCAGACCAGGATGCTCCTTTCTTCCTCCTGTCCTGGGAGTTCCTGTCCTGGGAGTTTCTGTCCTGCTGGGCACTTTGACCCCATCAGGTCACTAGCCTGCTGTCAGACACACAGGCCTGCCTTTCCGGGTTTGTCTTTGTTTGTCTGGAGTCCTTCATGCGCACTGTAGATGCTGTGGGCAATTCGTGATTATTGTGTATTATACTGTATGCATGTAGGTATTTTTTATTTCCCACTTCCAGAGACAAAACAAGAATTTAGGGTCTCAGGAATATTCCAGATACAAAAGACATTTGGCTTTTGTTCCCAGGAAGGGCTTTGCATGTGTGCTCCCCATGCATCCCTCTGAAGATGCCACCACATGTGGAAACAGCCCTGGGTGAAGTGTGCATGTGCTGTTGGTCTGTCCCCATGGGGTCCTGGCGAGCCCTTGGCCTGAGCTGCCTCTACTCCCCAGGTTCCCGCTGCAGCAGGAGAGTGGGCAGACAGTGGAGTGCACGGTGGCCCAGTACTTCAAGGACAGGCACAAGCTGGTTCTGCGCTACCCCCACCTTCCATGTTTACAAGTCGGACAGGAGCAGAAACACACCTACCTTCCCTTGGAGGCACGTAGCCCTCTTCCCTGGGGTCTGCAAGGCTGGGAGGATGGGGCGAGGGGCCAAGCAGCCAGGAGCAGGGCCAAGCCCCAGTTTGGCACAGTTGCCATCATCTCCGTGGCTGTAGGATCTTAGGTGCATTAATGGGCTTTGTTGAATCTTAGTTTTGCCTTTAATAAAATGGGATTTGTAGCTCCCAGGTAACGTTAGTGTGAGCATGGATTGAGAGTGTGTGTGACACGCCCAGAAGATCCCTGGTATGAGGAAATCAGTAGTACACTGTTTCTTTGTTTGCTTTTTGTCTAATTTTTAAGACTGTTTGAAAAATCCCGTTGGGAAACAATGGGACACTGAAATCAGGCAATGCATTTCCATTCATCTCCTTTGGTATTTTACATTCGCAGATCTTTTGTGGTCATGTAGGGCCTGTGTTTTCAGGGCCAAGTCCAGCAGGGTGGTGGCTTTGCACCTGCAGCCATTTCTGTGCTCACCTGTTTGGCCCTCACATCCACTGAGGACTAGAGGGAATCCAGAACTCTGCTGTCGGGACTGCCCTGCCTACCTGGCTGTCTGAGTATGGAGCATTACATCGGGGTCACTCAGGGAAGATTTCTGTTGATACCAGGAGGGAGTAGAGCAACCCTCAGACGAGGAAGAGACAGCCCCAGACAGTGCCAGGGCACCAGCCCTCTTCCTCTGCTCAGGCCTCCAAAACAAGTGCCTCTGCATCTATCCACAGGTCTGTAACATAGTGGCAGGACAGAGGTGTATTAAAAAACTGACAGACAATCAGACTTCAACCATGATCAGAGCGACTGCTAGGTCAGCACCCGATCGGCAAGAAGAGATTAGCAAATTGGTGAGTTTGGGACACCCACAGCTCAGGCACCCAGGCTCTGGGCAGACGTGGCCACTAGAAGGAAGGAAGACCCTGTCTGATGCTGGGCTGCTTCTCCCCCTTTTCCAGATGCGAAGTGCGAGTTTTAACACAGACCCATACGTTCGTGAGTTTGGAATCATGGTCAAAGATGAAATGACGGATGTGACTGGACGGGTGCTGCAGCCGCCCTCCATCCTCTATGGGGGCAGGGTATGTGTGGCTGAGGGTGGGTTTTCGGGCGTGTGCGTGTGTCTCCCACAGTCCGTGTCGGGTCCTGAGCCATCCCCCATAGCGCAGGCCCTGTTCGGAGTATAGGCACTCTTTCTTTTTTTTTTTTTGAGACAGAGCCTCAAGCTGTCCCCCTGGGCAGAGTGCCATGGCATCACGCTCACAGCAACCTCCAACTCCTGGGCTCCAGTGAGTCTCCTGCCTCCGCCTCCCAAGTAGCTGGGACCACAGGCGCCCGCCACAACGCCCGGCTATTTTTTTTTGGTCGCAGCCGTCATTGTTGTTTGGGGGGTCCGGGCTGGGGATTCAAACCCGCCACCTTAGGTGTACGTGGCTGGCGCCTTAGCCGGTTGAGCTATAGGCGCCGAGCCTAGGCACTCTTTCTACTCTGGGCTATACCTTGGCCTTCATGGAGAATGGCTTTAAAGTTTTTCAGAATTATCCTTAATGTTTTCAAAAAGTAATTTTTTTTTTTTTTTTTGAGACAGAGTCTCACTTTGTAATCCTCAGTAGAGTGTTATAGTGTCACAGCTCACAGCAACCTTAAACTCTTGGGCTTAAGCGATTCTCTTGCCTCAGCCTCCCAAGTAGCTGGGACTACAGGCGTCCGTCACAACACCCTTTGTTGTAGTTGTCATTGTTGTTTAGCAAGCCCAGGTGAGGTTGGAACTCGCTAGCCCCGGTCTATTTGGCCGGTCCCCTTAACCAGAGTTACGGGCACTGAGCCTCAAAAGGTAAATTTTATTATCCCTTCAAAAAGCACCCTTCTTTGTGTGATGAGCACTCTGCCGGTGTTGAATCTCATCCCAGAAGCCTGTACTATTTTTCTGTTAACATTTGCTTTGGGGGCATCTGGTAGCAAACATAGCAGTTAGGGTTTTTTGGTTTTTGCCAGCTTTACCTCTAGCTTTCATTGGCGGGTAACCAAAGGTGTCCAAACCACTAAGCCCAGTGGTGTTTGAGAAGTGTTCCCTCTCACTGCCTCCTGGGCAGGCCCACGGCCTCAGAGCTCAGCACTCAGCACACCTGGCAGGTGGGCAAGGGCTGGGTGACTGTGGCAGGGGACACCAGAGCTCTGTGGAGCCTTGGCCTGAGAGGTCACCAGCTCTGATTCACCGGACTGCACACCCTTCCTACCTAATGACACTTTCATCCAGTTCTTGAGACTATGGCAAAGTTTTATTCTGTTGTAGTTTTCTCACCCTTTTCTTATTTTAAAATACAAGAGTTTTTTTTTTGTTTGTTTGTTTCAAAATATATAAAAGAACTGTAGAAAAAAGTCTCTTTTCCTCAGCCTTTACTTGGCATCTGAAGAAGCAGTGGGTATTACCTTTCTCCTTGGTAAACTCACTCCTGAATTATCAACATATTGTTCAAACAGTAGTCTGGTAGATGTGCTTCTGGCCTTTTGGAGCTCACTGAGCATGTGCTCTCCTCCATACTGCTGTCACACACACTCCTGCTGTCGCTGGGCAGGAGGTGGCTGCCCATGTTCCTGCAGAAGGGTTCTGAGCAAGGCCCTTTGGCCCCTCCTCAGCTTGCATGTCCACCCCTTGGGCCCCAGACACTATAAACTCTGCACCAGCTCCTTGCAACCCCAAGGGAAGAGTGTGGTCCCCCACTCTTAAGTAAGCAGGGACGGGCCATGTGGCGAGAGGTAGGGCTTTGAATGCAGCCCTCAGTTATGGCCCTCTCTGTTTGTCCCCCCACTTTCTCTCTCTTAGCCAAGGCACAGCCATCTAAAAAATAACATTGCTCATGTCCTCTACTTTTGGAAAACCCTTAGAATTGTATGGATTAAGAGAGCTTGTGATGTTTCCAAAGGAATACATTTTTCCAGATCCCTGAAACGTTTTAGTGAGAAGAAATACTCTTCATCCTCTGCCCTAACAGTGGACTTAGAGCAATTAGAGCATTGTTAGAGAAAATGATTAAACATACCTCAGCAAGCAAGGTGTGAGCAGAGTCCTCAGCCAGAGGTGGTTTGCCCCATCGTCCCTCCCCCGCCCCTGGCCACATCTGGCCATCCCAGAGACATTTTTCATCACAGCCCTGGGTGAGTGGGACGGACAGAGAGCTCATGGTCCTCAGAGCTGCCCTGCAGCCAGACCCACCGCCCCGGTGTCAGCAGCACCAAGGTCTAGAAGTGCACTTAAAGGAAGACCCACCAGTTTCTGTTGAAATCGTGTCTCTGTGTGTGTCTACGTGTCTGTCTCCTGACTGGAGCCCGGAATGTCCATGGCATCATGCATGGAGGGTGGTGGGAGCAGACAGTGGCTATGAAAGCACAACAAACAAAAGCATTCATTTCTACATGCTGCCTGATTTTTATAAGCTTTTATTTCTTTTGTAAGAAAGATGTGCTTAAAAGAAAAACCTTTGTAGAGTAAGTGATAGTGACTTGGGCATGGCCGTGTCCTCAGCAGTGCCCACAGCCTGGAGTTGCAGCAGCCCTCTGGCCCTTCCCCTCCTGGGCCATTCAGACTTCCCTGGGGTGATGTAGTTGGGGGCTGGTCCCTTCTAGGCGAGAGGTGGCAAAAGCAGGCAGAGTCCTTTCCGGCAGGATGCCCTCCGTTTCTCATGCAGCTGCAGGCAAAGTAAACAGAGCTGTGGGCTTAGTCCCAACTGACCCCAGAGGCCACTGGATGAAAATGAGGGACAGAATTTTCTAGAACAGAAGGCCTTCTTGAAGCATCACCAGGTGCTTCTTGGTCTAGGCTGCTCAGGAGGTCAACTGGAGCTTGGGCCTCCCAGGCTTGCTGGCCTTGCCCCACCTGCCTGCCATCACCACCTGGCCAGCCTCCCTCGAGCTCTTGCCCACTCTCTGCCACCATGCACCACCCTCCCGCAGAGGTGCGTTGCAGGTCAGAGATGGGGACAACATGAAGGTGTCATTCTTGTTCTTAAGAAGGAGCTCAATTGGTCAGGGACTAACAGAGGGACCAAGTCCAAGTTGGGGAAATGTTTCCTATTTTTACTTACTCCGAACTTTTTGCCATTTGCAGAATAAAGCCATTGCCACTCCTGTCCAGGGCGTCTGGGACATGAGGAACAAGCAGTTCCACACAGGCATCGAGATCAAGGTGTGGGCCATTGCGTGCTTTGCCCCACAACGCCAGTGCACAGAAGTCCATCTGAAGTAAGTGCCCCTTTTGACCGGCTGCGGCACTGGCCTGGCCCCTGCAGGGGCACAGGTGACTGACCACTTGGAAGACTGGCCCTAGGGTGGGTGGGGCCCATCCTGAGCTTGTGTTCTGATGTCAGGTCCGTCAGCCTTTCCCTGTCAAAGCCCACCCAGGTCAGGCCAGCAGGGCATGAACATCTGTGGCCCCCACTGGGCCCCCCCACAGGAGGGAGCATGAAGAAGCTACATGGACTGTTGGAGAAGCAAACCAGTGACTAAGGGATGAGTTAAAATGTAGAGGCTAGAGTGAACTTGAGATTCAGTGAAGTGCATTATTTTTAAAAAATGCTTTAGTTTTGAACTTGTGTAAATTGAAACAGAGAAACTGAAGACAGGGTAGGAAGAGATGCCCCTGTGGAGGCTGCCCCGGGAAGGGGCGTAGCTCAGACAAGAGGTCACCCGCCCAGGTAGCCCAGCTGAGAGGCCAGCCTCCAAAGAAGGGCCACCCTCACCTGGGCACTCACTACAGCTCCCTGTGAGGAATGGGATTGGCCAGCAGCCCTGGGGGCAGGAACCACAGCAGTGTGGCTTGTGGTTTTGTGCCAAACATACTCTTCAGAGAATATGGCACTTTTACTCCTGCTCTGTGGGGGCAGCAGGGAGGACTCCTGGCCTGTGGGCTGTGGCTGTTCAGCGAGGGGAGGGTGTGAAGGCTAGGGCTCCCCCCAGTGACGTGTGGGCTACTCTGTGCACACTGTTGGCAGAGGGGTTAGAAGCACAGAGAGAGGGCTTGGGGAACAAGACTGGAGCAGGCCGAGAGGTGGGGTACTGCATCACTCTCCTGCCCTGTTTTTTCTCCTTGGGCTCTTCCTCTTGCCTTACCCTGAACTCACAGTTTCTCAGGTGCTCCAGTGCACAGGAAATTGAACAGTAACTGGCTAGGATGGGCCACAGTAGCCTCATCCTTGTTGAAGGTGACAGGATTTTTATTTTTTGACTTAAAATAGAAACTGTTGCTCTGTCTCTGCCCCGCCCTGAGCGTCACTGGGCCAGCTGCCTGCAGCTGCCGGTGTTCCTGTTTTGGTTT
This sequence comes from Otolemur garnettii, assembly GCF_000181295.1. Lineage (NCBI taxonomy): Eukaryota > Metazoa > Chordata > Mammalia > Primates > Galagidae > Otolemur > Otolemur garnettii. Next base: position 995,923 of record NW_003852457.1, read on the forward strand.
TGCTCATCATTGCATCACCCCAGTCCACACTGTGGCCAGTTAAACAACTGGGGAAAATTCAGAGGGACAACTAGCTGAAACGTCCCTCAATGCCTGGCGAAGCCTGGCCTTGTTCCTGCCCAGACTCAAGTGAGGGGCCGCAGAGGCTGCTGGGTGCATGCCAGCTGCTCCTTGCTCTGCTCTGCAAGGATGGAGTCTTGTCACTGTGCACTGGGAGCATCATGATGGCGGGGCAACACGACCTCTGTTGACCTCCACTTGAAGTCTGCCGTCCTGTCGTGGCACAGTAGCCACAAAGGACTTTGAGTAAACTTAGGTCTGTGTCAAGCATGTCTAACCCTTCTTAGAAGTTGGTATGTTCCAGAGAAGAAGCTTTGATTTCTGGCTTTATGTAGGACTTTAAGAAAACTTTGATAGTGATCTTGATAAAAGTGCTTTTGGCTTATAAAATTCGTGCCTTTGGGGGGCCTCAGGCTGGGCTGAGCTCCCTGCCATTCACCATGTGTGTTAGTGATGTGACCCCTGTACTGCAGGTCCTTCACAGAGCAGCTCAGAAAGATCTCAAGAGATGCTGGCATGCCCATCCAGGGCCAGCCGTGCTTCTGCAAGTATGCGCAGGGAGCGGACAGCGTGGAGCCCATGTTCAGGCACCTGAAGAACACATACGCGGGCCTGCAGCTGGTGGTGGTCATCCTGCCCGGCAAAACCCCCGTGTATGGTAAGTGTCTGGCTGTTTGCTGGCCTTGGGGAGCTGTAGTGTCTGTGGGTGTTTGTCATGGCCTGCGCCCCTTCATGTTTCTGCCACACTGAGGAGCTGCCAGGTTTAGGCCCATTCATTGCTGAGCCTGGGAAAGAAGAGGTGGTTTCTGATTACCCTCCAGGCCATAGCAGTGGGAAGCCAGCACCTTCGGGACACAGAACCCAGCACGTGTGCAGGCATCTATCTCATCCTCCGCACCACACAAGTATCAGCTGGTCAAAGTGTCTTACGCCAAAGGGCAATGCATATTTTTCCAACTAAAATGTGCTGCGCCCTAGAGAATGCAGAGAGAACTCAGGAAGCTCCAGGGTAGGAGGGAGAGACGTGCAGACCGGCGATTCTGACACAGTGAGGTAGAAGGTCTTTGAAGTGAGAGGAGCGCAGAGGCACCTGTAGAGGAGGTATCAGAACACGAACCTGTGGTGATGGGGGCCACAGGGCAGAGGGGTGCAGCTAGGACTTGGGAGTGTTGCCCACGGTGTCCCATCTAGCCAGTGATAGATTTCAAATATACAAAAGCCACACTTCTCCAAGTCCCAGCATCCCGAAGAAGAAGAAAGAAACCACTGGGTTCTGCATCCTGGGCATCACCTTGTCCACAGGGCTGCCCAGGGAGCTGCTAACCAGTTGCTCCCAAAAAGACTCCAGGGAGGGGGAAGGAAATGGTTCTTTGATATCTAGTTTGCGTTTGCTGAGGAATCTGCAGATGCCAGCATTTTTATTTTTAACTACTGGAGCATTTGCATGTAGCCGTGGCCCTGAGATAGGACGTGTCATCCCTGCTTGATATGCCAAGTCCTCTGCCCTGGCTGGGCCCTGCTCTGCCACCTGGGGCCCTGGATTCATCATTAGAATAGTCTTTGTGGCTTGGCACCCGTAGCACAGTGGTTACGGTGCTAGCCACATGCACCAAGGCTGGGGGGTTCAAGCCTGGCCCCGGCCAGCTAAATAACAATGACAACTGCAATAAGAAAATAGCTGGGCATTGTGGCGGGCACCTGTGGTCCCAGCTACTTGGGAGGCTGAGGCAAAAGAATCGCTTAAGCCCAAGAGTTTGAGGCTGCTGTGAGCTGTGATGCCATGGAATCCTACCAAGGGCAACAAAGTAAGACTCTGTTTCCAAAAAAAAAAGGAAGAGTCTTTGTTCAGCCAGTTGTCCAGCGTCCTCTCCTGAGTGAGGTAGGGCAGAGGTAGGACAACTCGTGGCTTGGCCAGGGAACCCCTCACAGCAGATTGTGGCTGGGAGGGGTTGAAGAAGCCTGTGGCAGCTGCCAGGGCCACGTGCTGCTGTGTGTTTCAGGTGGGCAGCAGGGGGCTGGTGACAGCTGCCACTGTTGGGGCAGCTGAGGGTGGGGTGCTATTGGAAGCAGTCACATGCGCCTTCTGTGTTCCATAGCTGAAGTGAAGCGCGTGGGAGACACTGTGCTGGGCATGGCCACACAGTGTGTACAGATGAAGAACGTGCAGAGGACCACACCGCAGACCCTGTCCAACCTCTGCTTGAAGATCAATGTCAAGCTAGGAGGCGTGAACAACATCCTGCTGCCCCAGGGCAGGTGAGGCCAGCCCCTGCATGTGGAGTGGTCCATGGTGCACGGGCAGCAGGGCCCCTTCCCTGGGGCTGAGCACTGTCCTGGACACCGTGGAGCAGGAAGTCAGGTGTATATCCTGGCTGCCCAGGGGACCGGGCATCTGCTCAGGTTGAGTGCCGTGGCCAGGTTTCCAGATAGGTCAAGGCCACAAGCAGGGCCAGGGAAGAAGGGACTCCTTCCCAGCCATGGATAGTGTCCTGGAACAGGAGTTGTAGGGCTGCACCTTAAATGTGATAAACAAGGCTCAGTGCCTGTGGCTCAAGTGGCTGAGGTGCCGGCCACATACACCTGAGCTGGCGGATTCAAATCCAGCCCAGGCCCACCAAATAGTAATGACGGCTGCAACCAAAAAATAGCCAGGCATTGTGGTGGCACCTGTAGTCCCAGCTACTTGGGAGGTGGAGGCAGGAGAATCACTTGAGTTGATCACTTGAGTTGGAGGTTGCTGTGAGCTGTGATACCACGGTACTCTACCCAGGGGGACAGCTTGAGGCTCTGTCTCAAAAAAAAAAAAAAAGAAAAAGAAAAATGCATTAAACAAGGGCCCACCTTGACTGGGCAGGAGATTGGCTTCCCTGGTTTACCTCCTGGGCCCTTGGAAGAGTGGCTGCCAGGGTGTCCCCTATACATCCCATGGGGTCATGGGAGCTACCTTGTGCTAGGACTTCACATTTTAGACTGAAAAGCTCCTCATTGGACTCCAGCTGTTGGTAGGTCCCAGGCCAGGGCAGGAAGGGTGACCAAGCTGCACTATTCCGGCACCCCCAGGACTGGAGTATGGCTCCCATATTCAAGGGCAAGGGGGTTTTGCCCCTCCATCAAAACCACCTGCCTCTGCAGGCAGAAAGAGGGTCTCCAGACAGTCATTTTCAGAGATCCCAGCGACCGTCTTCACATGCAAATGACCAACAGTGGTGAAAACAACGGACTGGGGGGCTCAGCCGTGAGTCCGGCTACCCCAGTGCAGGAGGGAGCCACGAAGACAGACGGTGGTCAGTGCCTCCCTTATCTCTAGGCCACATCCTGACAAACCCTTCCTCAGTCAAGGACCATACTGAGGCTAGGGCTCACGTGCCATCATAGCTCTGAAAATTATAAGTCAGGCTCAGCGCCCGTAGCACAGTAGTTATGGCACCAGTCATATACACCAGGGGTGACCGGTTTGAACCCAGCCCAGGCCAGCTAAAAACAATGACAACTGCAACAAAAAATAGCTAAGCATTGTGGCAGGCGCCTGCTACTTGGGAAGCTGAGGCAAAGGAATCACTTAAGCCCAAGAGTTTGAGGTTGCTGTGACACCACAGCACTCTACCCAGGGTGACATAGTGAGACTGTCTCAATTTAAAAAAAAAGAAAGAAAATCCTAAGTCAAACCATCGTAAGCTGAGGACCTTCTGTGCTGGGAATGGCAATCTAGGCGAGCCTAGACCTCAGCCTGCCCCAGCTGTCTTGGTGTCACACCACCTGCCTGGCTGGCTCCCACAGGGTCTGACTTGCAGCTGGGCCCGTGAATTCACACTCCTGCCAGGCTGCTATGCGGTGCTGGTGCACTGGATATGGCCACACTTGGGAACCTAAGTTACACTATTAATTGAGCATTACATGAGAAGACTCTGAGTTCATGGTCATGTAGACAAGGGTCTGAATTAGACAGGTTTGAATTATCCCTCTGCTTCTCACTTAGGTACAGGGAGGGCTGCCACCCGCCTGCCTACCTGCCCTGCCTCAGAAAGTGGTGCTAGGACACAACAGTAGGCATAGGTTCTCAGCAGGGCTGGTTGTGCCCCCAGGGCCTGTGTGGCAATGGCTAGAGATGTTTGGGGTGTCATGATTTGGGGATGCTGCTGGCGTTAGGGGCCATGATGCTATTAAATCCCTTTTCCCCCAACAAAGAATGATCCGGCCCAGGGGTGTCAAGGCTGCAAAACTCTGGGGACTACAGCACAGTGGTGAGCCAGAGCTGAGTAGCAGGCTGAGGGGCTCTTTTGGGTAATTTTTATTTTATTTATTATTGTATCTTTTGAGACATTCTCATTTTTTGAGACAGCCCATGGCACTACATTGTGGGTAGAATGCCATGGTATCATCATAGTTCACAACAACCTCAAATTCTTGGGCTTATGCAATCCTCCCGCTTCAGCCTCCCAAGTAGCTGGTACTACAGGTGCCTGCCAAGATGCCTGGCTAATTTTTCTGTTTTTAGTAGAGACGGGGTCTCACTCTTGTCATGCTTGTTTCAAACTCCTGAGCTCAGGTGATTCACTTGCTTCAGCCAGGATGAGCACTGGGAACCACTGTACCCGGCCAGTTTTTATTTTGGAAACATTCAAGTATGTACGAGGTAAAAGCTATGGAATGGTGAATCCTTGTGGGCCAGAACACTGGCCAGTCTGGTCTTGGGGGAGGGGGGGTGTCTTCCACCTAGGCCCTGAAAACCCACATTTTTCTGAAGCAGACTTCTTTTTTACTCTGTGAGACTTTCTGTATTGCCATAACATGGCAGGGTAATGGCCTTGTGTGGTCCTCCTACCTCAGCCTCCCACAGTGCTAGGGTTCCAGGCATGAGCCCAGGGTAGGATTCTTTTCAGAAATGGCAACCATAATGCACTTGCCACCTCAGAGGTGATGACAGTGCCTGCTGTGGTGAGAGGTCCAGGCTGTGGCCCTCCCTGGCCCCTGACTATGCTTATCCCTGCAGGCCTCCAGTGTTCCAGCAGCCTGTCATCTTCCTGGGAGCAGACGTCACTCACCCACCCGCTGGGGATGGGAAGAAGCCTTCCATTGCTGCTGTGAGTGTTCCACGTTTTCTCTTGGGTACTCTGTTGGTGACATGCTGCACTGTGCTTGTCCCACTGCAGCAGTAGGACCGTGGGTTCCTTTCTGGAAGGATGGAGCCCACTGAACTATAGCTAGGGAAATCAGGGTCTGCTGGCAGGAGGGTGATGCTAACTATGGCATAAGGCCCAGGAAGCAGTGGGAGCCATGGACACTAGTCTTTTCCAAATGTATGCCGGACCTCAGCGGGCCCACGAGCATAAACAACGTGCAGGCAGGGCTCACCTGCCATCTCCCCTGTACTCACGTAGCACCTGATGGTTTCTTGGCCGGTGGAGACAAATGTTGGGCCTCTTCTTGCTATTTTGTTTTTTATTATAAAATATCAAATGTAACATACACAGCCAAGTTAAAATTCTACTTTTTTTCTCCAACCTGTTTTCAGTCTCCTAAAGGCAACTGTTGTGAGCTGTCCATGGTTTTGTGGGTCTTGCTCTGTTGCCTAGGCTAAAGGGCAGTTATGTGATCATATTAACAGCTCACTACAGCCTCCAACTCCTGGACTCTAGTGATCCTCCCACATCAGCCTCCCAAGCGCTAGGACTGCAGGCAGCTCCTGCCATCCCTGACTAATATATACATATATATATGCACATGTGTTTTGCTGAGATGAGGTCTTGCTGTATTGCCCCAGATGGTCTTATATCCCTGGCCTCTGGCAGTCCTCTCTCCTCAGTCTCCCAAAGGGCTAGGATTAGGCATGAGCCAGTGCATCCAACCAGACCATAATTTTAAAAGCTGTGAATTAGATTCAGGTGTAGAGCTGTTACCAGTTCTACTTTTTTTTTTCTTTTTTTTTTTTTAGTCACTCTCACTTTGTCACCCCTGGTAGAGTGCTGTGGCGTCATAGCTCACAGCAACCTCAAACTCTTGGGCTTAAGCAATTCGCTTGCCTTAGCCTCCCAAGTAGCTGGGACTACAGATGCCCACCACAATGCCCAGTTATTTCTAGAGACGGGATCTCACCCTAGCTCAGGCTGGTCTCAAACTCATGAGGTTAGGTAATCAGCCTACCTCGGCCTCCCAGAGTCCTGGGATTACAGGTGTGAGCCACTGTGCCTGGCCCCAATTCTACTCTTAAGAGTGTCATCAGGGTGGCGCCTGTGGCTCAAGGAGTAGAGCGCTAGCCCCATATACAGGAGGTGGTGGGTTCAAACCAGCCCTGGCCCAAAATTGCAAAAATAAAAGAGTGTCATCAGGAGTGAGGCCACCACCTGGACTCAGGGTGGTCCAGGCAGTGCATGTGCACGCTTTGCACTGCCCTCTGGTCACTCGTGGGAAGGCCCAGGGTGATTGTTCTCTGGAGGGGGCAGTGTAATTGTTACCATCTCCACCTTTCTTTTTAAAAGGACAGAACCAAACCATGCACAGTCAATAGTCTGGTTTTTAAACTGGGAATGCAGACAGCAGAGCATTAGCTCTAAATCTCCTTGGGAGACTGCAGTGTGCTGCAGTGGCATAGCTATGTGGAGGGAAGGAAGCACTGGGCTTCTATTCCAGTCATGTGTCTGAATCCCGCCCTCATCCACAGTAAGCCCCCTCCAGGATGCTGGCAAATCCTCCTGGGATTCCCTGGCCCTCCCTGGAAAAAGTGCCTCAGAGGCCTGGGCAGAAATTGGAGCCCAGAGCCCTGCACATGGGGGCCTGTCAAGCTAGTGGACAGCCGTGGGTATCCTGAACAGCCCCTACCCCCAGCTTCCTACACCAAGAATGAAAACACCAGCTATGGGCTTAGCCCTAAGTGCTGGACACACTTGAGCACTATTTTCTGCTGTTCCACTCAGGCAATTGAGCTTAACATTTATGAACCTTCTCATGCGTAAAATGAGGAAGCAAATGTGGACCTCTTGCTATGAAGTGATGGGGTCGAGGCCTTGGCACAGTGCCTGGCGTGGAGCAGATGCTTGGGTGCTGCCAGCGTTGTTCCTTGGTTGGCCTGGAGGGAGTGTGAGCAAGACATTCCACTGGGGCATGAGGGGCCAGGTGATCTGCCCTGGGTAGAGAACAGCAGGTGCTTGGGTGTCGTTCAGAGGCTACACTTCCTCCAGTGAATTAGTGTCACTGAAGTAATTCCTGCCACATGGCCCAGCAGGCACAGCCCTGCCCCTTCCCATGCATACAGTGTATCTCACCTCACTGGGTGTTTTCTAGCCCTTTCCTCTTCTGATCAGCAAAGACCAGCACGTAGGTCCCCTTGGTAGTGCTGTGTGCTGGGCTGCAGGTGAAGGTGTGGGGTCTGAGCAGCCGCCTCCAGCAGGCACAGCCAACCTCTCCCAGGGCCATGTCCCGACCTCTTCCTGCCTCACCTCTCCGGGTCCGTCTTCATCTTTTTCTGCACAAACATTGTGTCACGTTGAAACGTGTCCTTGGTCTTACAGACTTGTGCTGGCTTGTTCACATTCTCAGGAGCAGACAGAGCTGTGTGTCTCCCTCCATCCCCTCACTTCTCAGTCACTAGGAGCAGAGATTTCTGTGAGGGTTTTTCCAACTAGAAACATTTCAGAGTCTATTTTTCTCTTGCTTAGATGGAACAGGAGAAAGGATATGGAATACATGGGAGGAAAATCGGGGAGAAACTGTTCCGTGAGGATTTCCAAAGAAGGCAGATTGCCAAGAAATATATCTCATTTTTCAGGGACACAAAAGGAGCTTCTCACTCTCAGTGTTTTTCAGAAATTTGGGAGACTTGCCAGTCCCAGCCAGGTGAGAGGTGCCAGGACAGCCTGGCCAGGCCTCCTTACAGGGCTGGGCTGTCACCCTCATGGCCCCTCCCCGGACAGGGACTGCCCTCGTGGCCTTGCTCCTTCTGTTCTCTTGGTCAGTACCTTCGGGAGCCTATTCACACGGCTGGTTTGTTTTGGGCTGCCCTCTGTTCCAGGGACCACATTCTTGGCATACCATGTGGGGATGTGCACAGGACTCCTTAGAAAGAGCAGTTTGCCATGAGAGCACCAGGGACACCCTCACCAGTTGCTTTCCTTGGACTGATTAATTCAGCCAAATCTGATCACAAGCAGAATGAGTTTCTGAGTAATCTTCTATTTTTTTATTACATACCTTGGGGCAAACTTTTGTGCCTTAAAACACATTTGTAAACACTACAACTGCCAGACCGTCAGGGAGCGCCTAGAGGTTGTGAGATCACCAGCAGTGGGAGTGTCAGCTATGGTGCGAGTCCCAGGGTAAAGATGCTTTTGTCCCTCCCTGGGCCCTGCTCCAGCACACACTGGGAGAGGGAGCTTTCAGGAACTCTTGACCGCACTCACTACCTGTCCCCGCAGGTGGTGGGCAGCATGGACGCCCACCCCAACCGCTACTGTGCCACAGTGCGTGTGCAGCAGCACCGGCAGGAGATCATTCAGGACTTGGCCGCCATGGTCCGCGAGCTCCTCATCCAGTTCTACAAGTCCACACGCTTCAAGCCCACCCGCATCATCTTCTACCGTGATGGAGTCTCCGAGGGACAGTTCCAGCAGGTTGGCTCCTCTTAGCTTCCCCCGCTTCTTGAGTGTCTTTGATTCCCATTTGTGCACTGAGCTGCCTCCCCAGGTCCCCAGTACAGAGAACAATGTGATGTACTTTCTGCCCCACTATTAACCTGGCGGGTTGGGGAAGAGACAGGAGATGGGTTGTCCAGGCACTGGCTGAGGCAGGACAGAGGGAGAGGTGCGCATCTCCCTCTGTCAGGGGAGAGGGGCGCCCCTGTGGCGGTGTGCCATCCTTGTGCCTTCTGTGTGCCTTCCAAGACTCTGGGCTTAGCCTTGTAGGTGGTTCGTTATATAGGGACAGTGTACTTGAGGGACCCAGTCCCATCATGTCTGGGGACACCTGTCTGCAGTGTGAGGGCCAGTCCAAAGGGTGGCTGCTTGGCAGCAGGGTGAGAGTTGTCACATGGGGCCAGCTGGGTGTGGCCATTGCTGGGTGTGGAAAGAGTGGCAGGCCAGGTGAGAGTCCCTGCCATGTCTGGGAGGCCAAGGGAGTCATCACAGTTGGGGCCACTGAGGGGGATAGGGTTTTCATTATTCTCTTTAGTTGAAAGTACCTGTACCACCCCACAGAGACCTGTGGGCAGTTATAAATCTATCCTGGCCTGGATTTCGAGCCATTGGTACCCAGAACACCCCTTACCCATGGCCAAGCCTGCCTCCTCTGCCTTAGTCCACTCCCCTGAGAGGCATTAGCCACAGGCCGTATCTGCTAAGGGTATAACCTTGATGTTCAAGAACCCACCTGCCTGATCACCAGGCCAGAGCATACTCCTCAAGGCATGCACACGCTTGTCTTCTGGGGCCAAAGGGAAGAGTGGCTGGTACTGAGGCCCTTGCTCCTAAGTGGCTGGCATTTCCTGGCCAAAGCCTATGCTTTTATGTGTGTGTCTGTGTTTGTTTTTTGAGACAGACTCCCATTCAGTTCCCCTGGGGTTAAGTGCTGTGGCGTCACACTCAAACAACCTCAAACTCTTCGGCACAAGCGATTCTCTGTCCTCAGCTTCCCAACTAGTTGGTACTACAGGTGCTTGCCACAACACCTGGCTATTATTATTTTTTTTTTTTAGAGACAAGGTTTCACTCTGGCTCAGGCTGGTCTCTAACTCATGAGCTCAGGCAATCCACCCACTTCAGCCTCCTAGTGTGCTAGGATCACAGATGTGAGCCACCACGCCCTGCTCTGCAGCCTATGTCTCTGGGGGGCTCTGGTGGGTAGCTGCTGCACCGTGCCTCCCAGTCTGGTGTCCTGGCTGCCTCTTCACAGAACCTTCTGGGTGCCTTCCAGTAGGAAATGTTCTCCCCTTGTTGAGCTTCCAGCTCTCCCATCCTGTACCATAGGCCTCCCTGTAAGAAGGGAGATTTCTGCTTTTCTCTGTTTTTCCCATTTGTGAATTAGCACGCTCAGTGGGAATCTCCACAACTGGGTTTTCTGAACCCAGAAGACAAGACGTTTTTTTGAGACATTGTAACCCAGCATTCAGTTCTTTTTTTTTTTTTTTTTTTTTTTTTGAGACAGAGATTCAGTTCTTTTTTGCCTCAGATTTCCAAGTAGCTAGGATGATAGGTGCCCACCACAATGCTCAGCTAGTTTTTCTATTTTTAGTAGAGACCAGATGTGGCTCTTTCTCAGGCTGGTTTTAAACTCCTGAGCTCAAGCAGTCTACCAGTCTCAGACTCCC
>NW_003852457.1:1006332-1007876 GCF_000181295.1 Otolemur garnettii
GGGGATTCGAACCCGCCACCTTAGGTGTATGTGGCTGGCGCCTTAGCCGGTTGAGCTATAGGCACCGAGCCAGCATTCAGTTCTTAACCATTGCTGCCATAGAACTAACCCCTAAGTGCTCCCTCTCCCCAGGTTCTCCACCATGAGCTGCTGGCCATTCGCGAGGCCTGCATCAAGCTGGAGAAGGACTACCAGCCGGGGATCACTTTCATCGTGGTGCAGAAGAGGCACCACACGCGGCTCTTCTGCACCGACAAGAATGAACGGGTGAGTTCCCAGCGTGTCAGGCCACATCAAGCATGGTCATTAGAGTCACAGAGGTGACCCGGCCTTAGGCACCAGAGAAGGGCTCAGTTTGGTGAGAAATCTTAATTGATAAATCCCATAGGTCTGGGACAGGTCCAAGTGAGATGCCACTTATCTAATAAATTGCCCAAGGAGGTAGCTCTGGGAAAGACCCAGTTAGTTAGAAAGCACAGCAGGGGGTAGCGCAGTCCTGAAGATTGGCAGGGTGGAGTGAACTGGGACCCCAGGTTGCATCCTGACAAGCTGGGGACAGGGTGATGATACTGAGTGTTTGTTCAGCTGAATAGAGAGGACACAGATGGCAGGTAGGTGCGGAGCGCTGGGTTCCTCTCACGGTGCTCTGGGAGGGGCAAGGCTTGTGGACAGAGCAGCTGAGAATTCTCCACAGCTGAAAAAAGATAGGAGTCCTTGGATTAAAATTGTTTTCCATGTTTCTGAGAGCGTAAATACAAAGAAAGCCACACCTAGATACATTGTGCTAAAGAGCACAAGGCGGCCGCCTGAGAAAAGAGACCCTGCCCAGAAAGAAGAGAACTCACGTTTACAACCAGCACCCTGGAGCTGGACAGGGCATCTCTGGTTGATGTCCACTCAGCACCAAGGGAAAGTAACCTAGAGCGCTGGTCCTGGCTGCCAGCCCAGGGCATGAGCACAGGGAGTGAGGACGGGTCAGTGGAGGGCAAACCAGAGTCCGATGTTGTAGCTAGAAAGGGGGTAAAGCAAGAAGGCACAACAGCAAGGAGCCCAGATGTCCCCAACCCAGGGACCTAACATTACATAAGGAAATAAAAACAAAGCAAAACTAACAGAATTTTAAGGAGACATTCACAAGTTCACCATCAATCAAGGAGGGATACTTTACCATACCTATCAGAAGTGGAAACAGGCAAAAATCAGTAAAACCTGAAAATTGGGAGGGTAAAATGAACAGGCAGATGTAACTGAAAGAATCCTGCCCCCCAACTGGGTACAGTAGCTTTCACCTGTCATCACACCTACTTGAGTTAGCTAGGTGTTCTATAGTCCCAGGAACTTGGGAGGCTGAGGCAGGAGGACCAGTTGAACCAAAGAGGTTGCTGTGAACTGTGATGCTCTGATGGCACCACTGAACTCCAGCCTGGGTGACAGAGTTGGTCTTTTACAAGAAAAAAAGAAGACTCGGCGCCTATAGCTCAACCGGCTAAGGTGCCAGCCACATACACCTAAGGTGGCGGGTTCAAATCCCCAGCCCGGACCCG
>NW_003852457.1:1008889-1026948 GCF_000181295.1 Otolemur garnettii
CCGGGCTGGGGATTCGAACCCGCCACCTCAGGTGTACGTGGCTGGCGCCTTAGCCGGTTGAGCCACAAGCGCCGAGCCCACAATTAAATTTTAAATCAGCACTAGAAACGAAGTTTAAGAGTTCTTAAAAATTTCAGCCAACTTTTAAGTACTGATGTATTAAACATGTAATAACTGCAAAATACTCAGAACTGAACAAAAACGAGAACGTCATATCAAACTGCAGGGCAGTTAAACTAGTATGTCAAAACACAAAAGAGAATGAAATGAAGCCTAAGGAAGAGCTAGAAAGGATGGAAAGAAGAGTGCTCGGGTCCTAGGAGCTTGGGCAGGCACAAGAAGGCTCCATGGTCTGCAGTGCCCGGCACCACTGCACCCACCCCAGCCGAGAATGGAAGGGGACACAGTAGAGAGTGAAGAAGGGGAAGAACTTTGAAAGGAGATAAACCAGGCAAGGCTCAAAGAAAAATAAAGGGAACACTTACCTCAGTATTAGGAACAAAAAAGGAACTCTAACTACAGAAAATTTGCTTGCTGTTTAAATCATAATGTGCTATTGTTAACAATTTTATGCCAATAAACTTGGAAACTTACATATATATGAATTTTTTGTCAAATTACATAAATAGCAAAATAACCAAAACCTGCTCAAAAGAGTAATCCAGTAGGCATTCTTAGAAGAGTCCCACCACAGAAGGTATCAGACACAGTTTTCTAGATAAGTTTTGCCAAACCTTCAAGAATAGAAAATATTGGGGTGGTCCCTGTCGCTTAAAGGAGTAGGGTGGCTCCATATGCCGGAGGTGGTGGGTTCAAACCCAGCCCCAGCCATAAAAGAATAGAAAATCTTAAAATGTGGCAGAGAATCATCTAGAGGCTAGCGGGCATGAGGGCAATTTACTAAGCTTATTATATGAGGGTGGTCCAGAGACCTTTACAGGCAAATCTCAGCAAATCTTCAAGGAACAATCTCATATGAAGTATTTCAGAGAATAGGGAGGGGGGGAAATTGCTAGTTCACATTATGAGGTCAGCCTGGTGGGACCAAGTATTGGCAAGTGGGCGCTATGCTGGAATCAGGGTTACGGACTGGCATCTGACCTGAGGACTCACTGCGTCCTGTAGTGCCTACAGGTGGCTAACAGGAGGGTCTGCAGTGTGGGCACATGCAGGGCACTTAGCCTGGTCCTTGGTGAACAGACATGAAAAAAAGTTCCGTGTGCTGTCAAGGGGAACACTGGCGGATGACCAAATTGGAATGTAGTTTAACTGCTAGGAATCTATCCTGAGACACTAAGTGCCTGGGTTCAAGATGTGTAAGAATTTATAGTATGTGGCTGAATGCCTGTAGTCCCAGCAACTCAGGAGGGAGGCTGAGGCAGGAGGATCACTTGAGCCCAGGAATTCAAGACCATCCTGGGCAACATATTGAGACCCTGTCTTAAAAATAAAGTAAATTTGAAGTTTTAATTAAATTGGCTGAGCGAGGTGGCTCGTGCCTGTAATCCTAGCACTCTGGGAGACCAAAGCAAGAGGATTGCCTGAGCTCAGTAGTTTGAGACCAGCCTGAGCCCCAGAGTAAGACTCTGTCTCTGCTAAAAATAGAAAAACTAGTTGGGTATTGTGGTGGGCACCTGTGGAGGCTGAGATAAGAGGATTGCTCGAGCCCACAAGTTTGGGATCTCTGTAGGCTGTGACACCATGGCCCTCTACCCAGGGCAATAGGGTGAGACTCTCCAAAAACCAAAAAAAATTAAACAAAATGAAAATCGTCTGTCCACTGACAGAAGAAAAGCTTGTGATGTGTTTGTACATTGGCATTTTATGCAGCAATGGAAATTAGTAACTATCAAATGGGTGCGTCTCACAAGTGTAACGTGGAGCAGAGAAGGCAAGTGCAGTGCGTGTGTGGGTCACAGTCTGCAGGGCGGGAGGTGCTGCTGGCGGCACTCGACGGAGTAGCAGGAATGGAGAAGTGTGTGGGGAGAGTAAAGTCTGTGTCTGCACTGGCCCCAGGGGCAGGAAGCAGAAGGACAGAGTCTAAAAGACAAAGGGGATCATTATTTCCAAATATTTTCTTTTAAAAACTGAAACTTTGAACAAAGGTTAATGAGAAGTAAAACAATAAACCTAAAAGGACAAAAGGGGAGTGCACTGGAGGTTCTTTTTTGTATGGATATTTGAGATGTTATGCATCTAAGACAGTCCATCAGGGGCTTTGGTGACTGAGTGGGGACGGGGCCCGCGGTGGCTTTGCTGCCATGGTGACACTGACTGTTCTTAGCTGACTTTCTGATCCAAGCTTATAAACTTATGATTCAGTTGTTTTATAGTTATCTTTATTGCCTGTGCCCCTCACCTCTTGGATGGTCTCTTAGGAGGCTGCCTTGTTCCTTTGGATGGTGGCCACTAGTCGTGACCTCTCAACTCCCCAGCTCTCTGCCTTGAGGGTCGGTGTGTTTATGCTGGGAGACTGTCAAGTGCCTGTCACCCAGTTTGGCTTTAGGATTCTATGTCCATCAAGATTTTTGTCTTGACCTCAGATAGCACCAGCAGTACTGAAGACCTCTTCAGGTGAAGCAGAATTGCCAGTGAAGAGAGGCTCACAGGCCGGGGAGGGGTGTGACAGGTAGCCCTGGCCCAGACAGAATGCTAGCCAGCTTAGCTTGGGTTGTTAGTACTGGTTGAATTTTACTTTGCCACTAAACAACCAAGTAAATGTATTAGTCATTTTAAAAGTTTCAGAATATAGTAGCCTCTGGCCAAGCCTCAGCTTGGCTGCCTGGTCTCCTGCTTGCTCTGCCCTGCTGTCCCCTGGCCATATCTAACGAGATGACTATTTGCTGAAGGTTGGGAAGAGTGGAAACATTCCAGCAGGCACGACTGTGGACACGAAGATCACCCACCCGACAGAGTTCGATTTTTACCTGTGCAGTCACGCAGGCATCCAGGTGAGCGCAGAGGGGCCCCTTTGGACAGAGTCCCAGACACCCACGGTGCTGTGCACACCCTTAGCCCTGGGCAGCATGCGGGCAGAGTGAGCAGCATAGCTGGGGCCCCAGTGAGGACTGATAGAAGGGTAAACAGAGAATGGGGAGATTCCAGGCTGTCCCTGGCACTGGGAAGGAAGGAGGCCCCAGTGTTGTGGTGTATGGTGGGGGTGCTCAGCCCTGGCCTCCTGAGGAGGCCTCAGTTAAGATGAGGCCCTTGAAGTGGCAGTCTGTGCCAAGGCCAGGGCACTTTGGTGGGAAGGGGGGTATTGTGGGGCTAGAGCCTAGTGAGCTAGAAGTTGAGATCTGAGCAGGAACGAGACCATTAGGGCTGCCACAGGGAGTGGTGGCAGGCAGGGGACCCCCCCAGGAAGCTTGTGCAGGTAGAGGGACACCAAGGGCTGACTCACATCCATTCAGGCAAACTTGGTGTGGTCAGCATGATTGCCGGGTGAGGCCAGGCTTTAGCCAGGCACTGGACATATGGAGGGGTTACTGTGTGGCTAGTTGTCACCTAAAGGCTCTCCTGGGCTCATAGTGAAGAGACCACATCTGGCCAAGGCTACTCCACCTCAGCACTGCCACAGGACCCCATTGTAGGAATTGAGCTGCTGGGCTTTGTACAGCCCAGAGACTCCTCGAGATGAGAGGATCCTTGGGTACATGGCCCTGCCTTCATAGGGGTCTCTTGGTTATTAAAAAGTGAGAAAGACTTAAATACCCCTCCCTGGAGGATTTTGTTCTCCAGTTAAGAGCATCTGTGAGCTTTGTATGGACTCTTAGAATTCCACTGAAATGCCGGAACCCCACATCATTGATGTGGCCCACGGAGAGGCTTGGAGCCATATCCAGCCCAACGGCTTTCCGTGCCACCAGAAAGATGAGAATGATGTTTGCATTTTGGAAGGGTATTAAAAAGAAAGAACACACAGCCTCAAGCTGCAAGGTTTTTACATCACTTGTTGGTGGACAATGTCCATGCCAGTGTGAGGTTGTCTGCTCCATCTGCTCCCTGGCTTCCCTCCTGGAAGCAGAGCCCTTGTCCTCCAGGGCATCCTGGGCAAACCCTTCTCCCCGAGTTTTCTGCCCAGGAACTTTTGGATGGGGGACTTCTCTGATATGTTTAAGGATGGGCCCGGGAGGTATCCTCAGCGACCCACATGGACAGATACCTTCATTGCCCCCGGCCCATGACCACCACCAGTTGAACACCAGGAAGTGGGTGCCAGTGCCTGGGAGTGTCCATCAGGGAGCAAGGACATTTTGTCTCCTCCTAGTACCAGTGGCCTCGGTGCAGGGTCAGACATGGGACAGGCGGCAGTACTGGGCCAGGCAAAGTAGGAGTGAGCAGGGCTCCTCAGGAGGAGCTGCCTCTGCAGTGGGCCTTGGAGGCCTGACAGGCTAACCAGCTCCTGCTGTACTCATGCAGTGCTCACGTGCAGACCCCACCGTGAGATTTTGCTGTTAGCACATAACTTATGTTGGAGAATTTTCTCCTTGCCATTAGTAAATCAAACATTGTAGGCTCAGCACCTGTAGCTCAGTGGTTACAGCGCCGGCCACAAACATCAGGGCTGGTGGGTTCGAACCCAGCCCAGGCCTGATAAGCAACAACAACAAAAATAGCTGAGGGCGGCACCTGTGGCTCAGTGGGTCGGGCACTGGCCCCATATACTGAGGGTGGCAGGTTCGAACCCGGCCTGGGGCCAAATTGCAACAAAAAAATAGCCGGGTATTCTGGCAGGTGCCTATAATCACGGCTACTTGAGAGGCCGAGGCAAGAGAATTGCTTAAGCCCAGGAACTGGAGGTTACATTGAGCTATAACGCCACAGCACTCTACCAAAGGTGACATAGTAGACAACTCCTCAAAATAAATAATAAATAAATAAAACTGGCTCAGTGCCTGTGGCTCAAGTGGCTAGGGCACCAGCCACATACACCTAAGGTGGCAGGTTCAAATCCAGGTTGGGCCCACCAAACAACGACGGCTGCAACCAAAAATAAATAAATAAATAAAATATTGTAGTAGACCTGGTATGTACAGATACGCTGCCCTTGATGGAGCCATTTTTTAATGTTGCTTTATCTCTGGATATGTCTGTGTGTGAGTAAACGTGTACACAGTTATATTTTACCAACAGGGAGCCGTTTAACATACATGGCTCTGATGCATCTTTGGTGATGTAAATGTCTTCTCTTCCAAGGCCTCAGGGCAGGGCTTGCTGTCTGATGCTCTGATCTACTTTTAGGGGACAAGCAGGCCTTCGCACTATCACGTCCTTTGGGATGACAATCGTTTCTCTTCCGATGAGCTGCAGATTCTAACCTACCAGCTGTGTCACACCTACGTGCGCTGCACACGCTCTGTGTCCATCCCCGCGCCAGCATACTACGCTCACCTGGTGGCCTTCCGGGCCAGGTACCACCTGGTAGATAAGGAGCATGACAGGTGAGTGGCATGCCTGCCCTCAAGGTCCTGGCTGGGCTGTTTCTGACACAAGCACTGACTCCTGGTCTTCTCGAAGAGCAAGCAGCAGGGCCACAGGGCTAGAGCTCACTGTGACACAGACAGCCCTGCCTGCCAGCATCTGCCGGGCCACTTGTTGGCTGTGTGACTGTCAGCAGGCTGCTCTTCCCTCCCCAAATGCCCTCTGTGTTACCCTAAGGTAGTTCTTCACATGCTGCCTTGTGGTGTGAGAAAGCGGCATGTTCTCACGCTCCCCTGTCTCTGTCCCTGCAGTGCTGAAGGAAGCCATACCTCTGGGCAGAGTAACGGGCGAGACCACCAAGCACTGGCCAAGGCGGTCCAGGTTCATCAGGACACTCTGCGCACTATGTACTTTGCTTGACATGTTTTAGTGTTTAGCGATTGTGTACCGAGTTGGATTCACATGAGACCAGCTACACTCAGACCAACTGATGGCCAGCCCTTCCGTGACAGCCAGCATCGAACATGAGACATCATTGGTTTTCTTAGATTCTCCATTTTCCAGAATGCCTTCCGTCCCAGATTTCAAACTTGGATTTTGAACTGCAGACCTGTATGAGACCCCAATGTCGTAGGAAATATGGTTTGCCAAAATCTATAAGCTGCTTATTAAAATAGAGTCCCATGTTTCCTGAAAATCTCCTAAAACCAGTCTATGAACTCAGGGCTTTAAAACATTTTTAATTTATTTGGTCATTCAATTTACTTATTTTTAACACATGATTCTCTATGAAATTGATGGGCTCAAACTAGCTATGAAGGTTCTCTGAGAGTAAAAGCAACATGAAAACACAATTGTGGTTTTAAAGCCTTGAACATTCTGATGTTGTCACTAAAGTTGATTTCCAGATGATGCTTGTGTGCTCCTGACATGGCTCACACAAGCTCTTTGGGACAGAGGGCAGGTGGCCGTGCTGAGGCGTCTGCAGGTGTCTTGCTCTGCTGCTGCTGGCCTCGCACACAGCCTGGGCTAAGGGGCAGTGGCAGGAGGTGGCCCTGTGTGTTTACAGCATTTACAGGTCCAGAGAGATTGGCAGACAAGTGCCATTTTAATAAAAATTTA
The DNA here is from genome assembly GCF_000181295.1 of Otolemur garnettii. Classification (NCBI taxonomy): domain Eukaryota; kingdom Metazoa; phylum Chordata; class Mammalia; order Primates; family Galagidae; genus Otolemur; species Otolemur garnettii. The sequence continues at coordinate 1,015,433 of NW_003852457.1, forward strand.
TTTAAAAAAAGAAAAAAGACAATATACCGACAGTCTAATCATAAGATTTGTCCTATAGGACTGTGACATTTATTTTCCAAAGTTTCTAAAGAATACGGGTCTGTGGTGATAAATACAGTACAATCCTTTTTCACTGTTAATGTCTTTAATGTAAGAGAAAAATATATATATATCTGGTTTGCAGTATTAATGTGATAGATAGATGCTGTTTTTCATTTACTTGACTACGGGGTGCTTCTTGTGATCTGTTTGGCATATTAAGAGTGTTTGGCGCCTGCAGAGTGGACCACGCCTGCGGTTCTTAGTGCTCAAGTACCAGAATATGCAACTGACTTAATGTGACAGCGACCGCCTCCCCCGGTGTAGATGTATAGCCTATACCTTCCAGAGGGACGAGTGTGCTCACCACAGTTGCTCGCCCCTCCCACCTCCCCATCCCCATCCCATGTTCTCAGTTGGTGAAGCACAAATGGAATTTATTCTTCTGTTGCTGGGAGCCAGGTTCGCGCATGGCAGGGTGCCTATCACAGGACTTGAGCACGGGCGACCGTCTGTGCAGCTCCTGTCGGGTGTGAGGCTGGCTGCCTGCAGAGCCCCTGCAGGGCATGGCCATGCTGCTGGCATCTGCACTGGGGGCCCTCAGGGTGGGTATGCCAATCTGAGAGCCATCACGGGCAGTTCTAAAGGATGACAACAGACAGCTCTATGATGAGTGGGCTTTTCGTCCTTGTACACAACTTTGGTAAGAATCAAATCCATGTTTCATGTAGAGATTGCGGGAAGGGGCTGGCCCTTCCCTAGGGCTGCTTCATGCTCTGTAGGTTTTGTCCCTCCTGCCACATCCCCTCCCCAGCCCTAGTGACATTTACCTCTGGCACTGCAGTGGGGTAAGGCCCAGTGGCGGGCCCCATGCAGAGTGAATGCCCACCTCTGCCTTCTTGTTGACCTGCTTTGCAGGTGGCGGGAGGGATGGTCAGTCCAGCTGCAAGAGCCCTGGGCACTCTGCCTGGATTCAAGGCAGTGACAAAGGGATGGCAGTTATTGTGAAGATTCACACTTGGAGCTCTGTGTGTGTGTGTACACGTGTGCGTGTGTTTGGGTGTGCGCAGGTGTCGTCTTAATGGCATTAGTCTCTTCTTGCTGTATCTTTTTTTAATCTTTTGAAGTGACAGAAGCCTCTGCTCTAAGAAACGTTGCAATTCCCTGTCGTTTTATTAGCAAGTGGCACTTTCTTCTCTTTTCAGAAGGATTCAAGTATACTCTTAGCTTAAATTACCAGCCGGATTCAAGCTAAAAGAGGGAATCTTTTGACTAACGAAGTTTTAAAATCTAAAATTAGGTTAGTTTTCAGCCATTTTTAGAGTCATCTGGAACATGTATCTCAAAGGTGTGTTTCTGCCATGGCAGTGCGGTTTCAGTTGTCTGGGGAATGGTGGTTCTTACCATACAGATTGGCAGGCCTGCCGCAAACCTCTTTAATAGATTGTCCAAGGCTTGGGCATAGCACCTGTGTTTTAAAAGATCACTGTAACCCTGGGCTTCCTGATCTGGGGCTTTCCCCAGTACTGAGGGGCCAGCCAGGGGGACTCCTCAGCCACGTAGGCAGGTTTTCAAAGTTGATACCCAGAAAAGAGTTCATGCTGGCAGAAAATTGGACCTATAAAAATTTTTTGTCCTTTTGAAGAAAAATTTTCTTTTTAGTGGGCCAAAGTACTTTTAGAAGGGTACTTTTATATAGCCCCATGCTTACTTTATAAAACTTTTAATACTAAAAATGTTACCATAGACCAAATGTATCGAGTTGGGTCGGCTGCATACCTTTGTACATGTCTGATGATTCAGAATTTAAATGGCTGTAGTTACAATTTCTCAGGTAAACAATTGTTTTCCCAAATTTCTACCAATCCCTCCATTATTAGGATGAATTTTGAGACAGCTTAAAATCTCAAAGTACAGTACGCTAAGTCCCAGCCTTGTTCACCAGGAAGCCAGTTCTGCCAAGCCAGAGCAGGGGTCCAAGGCAGCACCCTCTCTGCGCCTTCACTGCTTCCCCAGGGCACCGGGCCCATTCAGACTAGCGGGTGCCACTTGCTGGCTTTGTCCCCACCCCACTGTTAAGTAAGGTGTGCCTTGCTTTAAGCAAACTGAATGTGAAAATTATGACGTAGAAATCTGGGTTTATTTGAAAGAAAAACTGGGATTTATCTCTTTAGGAGAGGTCTCCCGATTAGATTCCTATACTGGACTTTTCCTAATATATTTTAAAATATTAGCTTTTTAAAAACCATTGAGGTACTCCCATCCCTTCATCACTATCTAGTACATTCTACAAGTTCTAATAAGTGATTCAAGAAACCCAGGGGAGCCATTTGAAGTTGTCATTCTGTATAAGAGCCCTTTGGTACTGCAAAGATGCCACACTCTGTTATCAATGTATCATAAGCTCGCATTTTCCTAATTTACATACATTTTGTAAAACTGGGCATAACCGTACTTTCAGAAAGGGATTGTTTTATTTGGGTTTTGGTTTTGTTTCAAGTACTTACTTCTGATCCTACATTTGAGGGCCTGCTTTTTCTTTTCAGGAGTGTGTGGCTTTTGGCAGTGTCCTCACACTCTGTTGCGTGGACTGGCCACGAGGGAGCTGCTGGCAGCAGGGGGCTCCGCTGTTTGAGGCTGGCCTGCACACTGCTCTACTCACGTTCCCTGTGATCAGATGGTCACTAGAAAGGACAGTTTATGTTCAGCTCCTATATGGGGTTGAGGGATGGTTTATTATTGTTGTTATATGTTATTTTTATTGTTGTTAAATGCAAATGTTGCTATTTATTTTTTGGCCCCTGCTCTGGTTTGATTTGGCCGCTGTGGATACTCTGGTGCATGTGATTCCTAACGGATATGATAGAAGTTATTTTCTGCAACTTTTATAAATTCCCTAATGTTCACCTTCAAGTTTGCCGGATGATTTATTTTTGAAAGCCACAAATGTAATTTTTCTGGATGAATTGTTTTTCTTAAATATGCAGCAATGTAATTTTACATTGATCTGCAGGGTGATTTAAATTTTATTTTTACAAGGCAGTTTTTCAGTCAAATTATATATTTGATACAATATGTTAAGGATGACCAGCCAAGTGTCATGCGGTGGGGACACCACCAGAATGTCTCGCGGGGCCTTTAGGGGCTGGGATGCTCCTCTTGGTTGCTTGTCATGGTAGCACTTGACATGTTTCATGAGCCTGCAGGAACTGGATGGATGGAGTCCTCCAACCTGACTTGACCTGTTGGATAGCTGAAAGGATTTTTCATGGGCATTTTCCTACACTAAACTAAGGCAGTTCCATTAGGAGGAGCTTTAGAAGTTGACATAGTCCAGACAGTGGACAATCCCAGTGGCCCAGACAAGCCATAAGAAATTTTCCTGTGACCTCTCTGACTCATCTCTCACGCTCATGAGAAAAGGAATGTACAATAAATAGAAACGAAAACTTCCTCAGTGTTCATACGCCTCACTTGCAAATTGCAAGTGTATTATTTATATTTTAAGCCCTTCCCCAAAGCAACCAAGAATATTCTTTCTAGCTGCGTGCCAGCAGTTCATCTGCTGTGGCGTTTTCCAGTGTAGACTTAGTGCACGTGTGACTTTGTAATGGAGGTGTCCATGTTACACACACACATGCGGACTCGTTTTTGTAAGGAAAATTTTCAACTCAAAATAATTGCACTGATTTTTTGACAACTTCTTTTTATTATGTCCAACTTTGCATCTGCTGTACTTGTTGAAATGATTGTAAATAGATTTATGGTTGAAGTGATGGTGTGAACACAATGTGTCGCTCTCTTCTCGTGGCACTTCCTGTGCCACAGTGCTGCCTGTTAGAGCCGTGCGGACTCCATTCTGTTCTTGTCTTTAGCCTGATGTCTGTTGACCGTTCATGAAGAACAAAGTAGCCTCATTTTCTTGTTTTTCTGAAAGGACATTTTCAATTTATTAAAAGCAGAATGTGCTCTCTTGATATCTGAAGATTTTATTTTAAAAGGAATAATTGTAAATCTTTTGAACACTTTTAGGTCTGTTTGACTCCTTGTTTGCCATGGCTCCCTGAAGTTTTTTCCGGTTCCGTCCAGGCTTTGACGGTTTGGATAAGGGGCGGCCATGTGCCCGTGTTACTAGAACATAATGGCCTCCTTTGCGTCTCTGCTCAGAAGTCACAAGCCAGGAGGTGTCAAGACCATCCTATCTGGCTGCACCCATAGATGCCAGAGAGACTGGAGGCACAGTGCTGTTCTCGTGTTCTTGTGATGTTGTGGGGCTGGGAGTGCCATGTGCAAGTCTGTCTGTGGTCAGGCTCCCCAGGGTCACAGAAAGGAAGTTTTGAACCCAGACCTGTCTTGTGTGTCAGTGTCACGTCTGTGCTGTGGCATGTGCCCTACTCATGCTTCTTTGGATGTGTTTTGCCATTTTATTGTCTAAAGCGAATGTATTGGCTTAGCCAAATCACTACAGAAGGTGGTTTCTAAATACCTTTTTGTTTAAAAACTGATGCAGATAAGGCTACCTCTGAATTCTCAATAGATTCATCATGTCTGCTCTTAAGCATAGCTGTCCACACTGAAAATAGCCAAAATTGTTGCCTGAATAAACTGAATTGTGAACATCTCTTTGTTCAGTTATGGCTTGAAAATTTGTGTGCCAGCCTGTGAGCTGTGGGCAGCGCCCTCTTCCTCCTCTGCTGTGTCAGGTGGACGAGGGACTCCTCAGCGCTGCCCAGCTCCGGGACCCTAGGATTCTGAGAGGCCAGCACAAATGAAATGGGAGGGCCTTTCCGCATGGGACAGCACCCTGTCCTCTCAGGTCAGCAGGAGCATCTCTACGCAGGGCTGCGTGTGGCAGAACCTTAAACAGCCTGTGTCCTGCCTGGCTTTTCCCTTTCCTGTTTAATAGAAGAAAGCACTTTTGGGTTTTTTTCTTTCTTTCTTTCTTTTTTTTTTGCTTTACCTGGGAATGGGTTGGAAGTGGCTTCCTCTGGTCTCTTCTCCCTTTTTATACGCTCTGTAAAATCACGAAGGTGCTTCAACACCAACTCTTGTACAAGTAGTATGTTTTAAATAGTCAGCGTGGCTTTAGAAGACACGCAGATTTGTTAGACCTTTGACTTTAGGGCTTTGAATTACTATCACTCCCCACTAAAAATGAACTGAGGGTTGAAAGTGAAGCATTCTGTTCAAATCCAGGGCCCTTTGAAAAGGACATAAGGTCCACAGCTGGCGTCCTGAAGCAGACCCTGCCACTAGGGGCACTGCAGATGCCTGACACTGACTCCTAGGAAGTCTGTCCTGGGCAAGCTGATGACTCTGAACACTCTCCCTGTAATTAACCACTTTGCTGTCAGAAATGTCACCCCCGCACACTGTACTGTGTACCGTGACCCCTGGCCGCCTCCATTCTCTGTAGGCCCCTTGTGTCCTCTCATCTTCAGAAGGTTCACATTCTCTCCAAAGCACCTCGGTTGGTTGACTCCTGAATTACAGACGTCTAGGGTTCTGGAGGAAAGTCTGTTCTCATGCTGGATGATCATCAGACATTGACTGGCCCAGAGGGGTTCAGCACATCATTACCTGGAAGGAATTGCCTTTAACTACTGTTTGGGTTTTGATGCTTTTTATGCTACATAGCATGCTTTAATTTAGAAAGAGCTAAGTGTCCTTTGCAGTCTTTCTAAGAATGTCTTGTAACTCTGCCATCATGCTGTTCTGCACATACAGACCACCCACGACGTATGGCCATTCAGGGTGGGTGCCCCCCGCCCCTCACTGCTTGGGTCCACTGGGTTGCTCTCGGGTTTCCAGCCAGAACCCGCCCAGGCTGTTGGAGAGGACGCTGCTCTCCTCCCTTCGGGGCTTTGAGCTTTGCACTCAGCTCTGCCTGTAAGCTTTTTACGCACATCTGCAGAAGACCCAGGTGGGCCCTTCTCATCATGCCTGCTTTTGTGAAAGATTGTCAAAGTAGGAGAACTGAAGATTCCTGGTGCTCTGGTGACACTTCCCTGTCTTATTGGCTGATGTGGCAAATTTCGATGTGTTAAGTTCTTAAGATGCCCCTGATGGCATGACTGAAGGGTTAAGGCCAATCCCCTTTGGGGGACAGTGAGAGGAGGCTGAGTTATCGCCTACTTTAAAACTTCCTTGGATTAAGTAGTTCAGAGTTAAAGCTAAAACACCAAATATTAACTCTTCCCCAAGTGTGTCCAGGAACTAGACTTTGAGGTCGTCCTCATTCAGTTCTTCCTACAGCTTCAAAGTCAGTAAAATTTGTGAGTTTATCCCTAGAATATACCTTGCCACTGGCCGGGAGGCGCAATGCAGATGGCTTACCAGGTCCAGGTGCTCGTGTGCGGAACCTGGGGCTCCTTCTTGGAACTCTGGAGATAGTGTGCACAATCTCGAGGGATGGGAGAGGGCAGGCCCCCTGTCCCAAGAAGCAGGTGGTGCCCGGGCCTTCCGGGGGTCTTGAGGGTGCCAGCCTGATTGTGTTCTGGAAGACCCAGTCTCAGACTCTGTGCCTTTAAAGTCCGGTCCTCACTGTCCTTTCAGAATCATGTCAGGCTGCATCTTTGCCGGGAGGTAAGCCTGTGCCATTCCCAGGTCAGTCGTTGCCTCCTGCCTTGGAAGCTCCTACCCTCTGCTCTTCAGCGAACTCGCGCTGTCGTGCACAGTCTAACCCACGGGTGATGCACTCGGTCTTACTGCAAAAAAATACTCAGTTCCAGTCACATCCTGACCAGTCCACCTCTGCTGGGATGTCAGGAGGTTGGTGCACAACCCAACTCTTAGGCAGTGGCCATGACCATCAGCAAAACCTGTTGGTTTTGTTCTCATAGTCACTCAACAAGAATATTATTGTAATGGAAGTAGATGTTTTAAAAGGAATTGGAATCATGTCTTTGTAAAATGCTTGTGAAGTCCTCAGACGTAAGGTGCTACTCAGTTCTCCCTTCCTTATTTTAGAATGCTTGTCGTTATTGCCGTTTTGTGACTTGGGGAAACTGCTTGCTTAGGTGTGGTGTCACCTCGAGCTGTGCACACAGGATTCCAGTTGTGATAGACCTAACATGCAATTGTTCTTTCTTTTTTCAAGCCAGGTATTGAGCAGTTTTTTGGCCAACACCCTTCCCTGTTAAGGGTGGTTTTGTTGGTTTTAAGTGGAAAATATACCCAGTACACTCATTTTTAAATCTATAGAAGACCCTTTTTACTTCTCTCAGCCCATCCTTCTCCCCAGACCCTCCGCTGTCTCAGAGGGGTGACATGTTTATTAACAATTTTAGTTCCTCTTCAAAGCCAAACAGACACACGTGACTCACATCTTTAAGTATATAGTTTAGCATTAACTGAAATCTCAGTCCTGAGTTTGGTGGATTTTAATGTAGTTGTCAAAGGTATGAATTCGTGTTTTATAACTGTAGAGGCAAGCAAGTTTTTATTTTTTAAAAAGTTGTAAGAGAATAATTGTAAGTTTCTGTGCAGCAAAGTGGCTAATTACTCATCAAATACAAGAAGAGAATGTAGTATATAAGTGCAGATTTTTCTTACCTCTGGTACACTGCAGATTACTTACCTAATATTGTATTGAGGGGTTTTAACCCTTAAGTTTTACCAATTTTTCTAGTTTTATTTTATTTTTATAAAATAACTGAAAAAGAACCAAAAATGAATTCAGAAGTTCCATAGGTGAGTTTTGCCCCTTTTTAATTTACCCCACAGTAAGACATTTTGAATCAAAATGTATTATGACCATTTAAAGTTTACTATTTTCTAAGAAGCTGAGCAGCTCGCAGGGCCTCGTTTCAGGTGGTGCCCGTGTGCGTCTGTGGCTCCTTTGTACCTGTGCAGTGCAGCTATGTGACGGCGTCTTGTGTTTGCAATATGGAAACCATGCAGTGCTGTTTTGTAAATTGCCAGTTCCTGTATAAACTATTATTTATATACCTTGGCCTCTCTGTATACGTTTTCATTTGCTACATGGATTGTAAAATTAACTATGAAATTATAGTACCTGCTAAATACAATTCTGAGGCTTCATGTCATTGTCTTTAGTTTAATCCCATGCTGTGTGTCTTGAGGATGTCCGATGCTTGCATGATACTAGGTGGTGATGCCACTTTAAATTAAGCCTTAATCAGATGTTAAATTTATAAGTTTCAGAGTATGCAAAAATACTAGGCAGAGTGAGTTTAAACTGTTCAGATCAAGATGCTATATCATAATTCAGCAAGTCTTTTCTTTGGAGTTAAAAAGGGAAGCATTCAGCGATACACCTCCCTCTCCCAGTCCTCCTCTCCTCCCCTCCCCCACTCTTCCCCTTCTCCCCCTCCCCTTGGTCTGTCTTGGCTTTTGCCATTGCTTGGTAAAAGTGGACCGTTGTGCTTTTCTGTGGCAGTCAGTCAAAAAGACCTGTTCTGAAAGTCTTGAGACATTTTCAGGGTTATTTTTAAATGTTTGGGTTTTTTCCCTTCCAGTCTGAGATTTATTATGGCTGATGGAGTGTGCGATTTTGGTGTGGGTCTTATTTGCAAACCTGCTCATGATCTAAGCTTTCTTCAGGTAGTGCCACCTGTCATTGTTTCTGCATATGATTAAAATGGATTTTTGTTTTTGTAAAAGCATCTTAAATTTAGAGATAAAATGGAGGGGACCCAGCTTTCTTCACAATGTGGATCTACCTCAGTTAAACAGTTGGGTGCTATTTACTAAGGCTGTCAAATTAAATTGGAAAAAGTAACCAAACAGTGAGATACAACTCCACATGAAACTTGAAATCGTCATTTCCGTTTATTTAATAATATTTTTATTTATTTTTGTGCCTTTATGTTGAACCCTAATGCATTAAAAAATCAGTACAAAATTAAATGTTTTATATCACAGGTGGAGAGAAAAGCTCAATTGTTCATGGAATTTTATAGGTTTCCCGCCCCCCCAGCCAACTCATATAATGTATTGGAATCCCAACCGCCCTCTTGTGAAGAGAAAAAAAATTTATGTCCAAGAGCAAATTAACATTTTATAAACAATAAATTCCAAACTCTTCTATGCATATATTTATAACTATCACTTCATTTCTGTGCCAGTGAAGGGGCGGCCAAAAAAACTCACAAGTCCTCCTACTGCTTTTCTGCCATTTATGTCCCCTCTTCCTCTGGCACATTTTCTAGGAGTTTATTTCATAAGCAGCGAGTGGACTGTTGTCCATCCCTCTCTCCTTACCCACTGCTGGGTGCTAGTGACCACACACAGAAAGGGAAAGGATGTGGCTGCTGCTGAACACAGAGCCATCCATCTCCACGGGTTAGGAGAACTCGGGCAGGTGAGGAAGGAGACGGGAGGCAGACGACTTCCCAAGCTTTTCTATTTGGCAGTTTACAATTCTAGACTTTTCCTACTATGGCAAGCTTTTTCTTACTTAAGTCTTTGGAGGTAACACAGTATTTTGGAGTCTTAAGAATTTGATTTTATACCAATAAGAAATAAAAATTAGAGATCTTTCCTGTAGTATATAGTTTTACTATTTTAAAGGGATCTCTGAATTTTACAAGAGAACCAACATTCCTTAGTGGCAGAACTTTGAAAGTTGATTTGGGAAGCTTTTAGCTTAAGGATCTCAAAAAAAAAAGGTGATTCTAGTTAAATGTTTTTAATTTTTTAACTTCCATCAGGTTAATACTTGAGCTATATTTTATAAAGCCTAGATCATCCTTTAGTATGCTGCATATAAAGATCAGCATTGTTGCACTTTCTCAGTAATAATAAATGCCCTGCAATTGGCTCGCCAGTAAGCATTTTGTTTTTAACCTAACAAGAGTACTTTGGGGCAAGAGATTACATTTATATAGGTACCTCAAAAAAAAAAAAAAAAAAAAGAACCTGAATATGCTGCATTTTATTTCTTTAGCTTTTACATGTAGCATTTTGTTTTGTTTTTGTTATTTTGTTTAGATATATGCTTTTTGGACCCCAAAAGACTGTTGCAAGAAAATTTAAAGTTAGTTTTGTAAAGATATAGTATCCTTTAAAAAAAAAAAAAACTTACTGCAATATCTGGTTCAAAGGTTGCCCTACATTAAAATAATACTTTACCCAGACACACCTGAGGAAAAGGATAGTATGTTTATAAGCAGACAATAATGTTCTGAATCCGTTCTGTTCATGCTGCTTTCTTAATATGTATCTCCATGTCATCAAGAGGTCGGATAACTTCTTTCTGTGCTCAAAGGTAAAAATCATGGCATCTTTAATTTTTTTTTTTAACCCAGACCTCAGAATATTGCCACTGAGTAAATAGCCTGATGCTAAATGCAGTGCTGAAATTAGGCAGCCCCACTAACTGGTCTTTCCAGAGGGCGGGTCTCCACACACCTTTATTCCTCAGTATTCACTCTAAACTGAACAGATGGGGAGTGGTCTTGATTGACAAGATAAAACTGGTGAAGAAAGCTAAATGCTGAGAGACTGAGCATCTATTGTCATGTTCAAGCTTAGCTGGGTCCTTTCAAGTTTGTTTTTACGGCTTACTAGGTTAAGTAGTTTGCACTATTTTTGCAATAAATTCATGGAAAACCTAACAGTTACTTGTTTTTGTTTCTTACTGTGTGTATATAAACTAATACTAAAAGTTTGGCATAGTGTTTTTTCACCTCCTTACATAACCCCTAACATGCACAGAATGCTGTAAATCTGATAAAATATGATGTGAATGATATTTTATAAAGTTATTTTGTATGGTGTCAATTTTGTTTTGCCTCATAGTATGTCAGCAAAAAATAAAATAAAATTCCTCATATTTACAGCTGCCTCTTCCAAGTCTATTTTATTTATTGGAGCACTTCCTGCAGCACAGGTTGGAGTCCATGTTTCCGAAGTGGAAACGTGCGTTCAGGGACGGAGGTCAGGCCCCATTCTGCAAACAGCAGGGCTGTGAAGGATGTCCTTGACAGAGCTAGGTGTTACTGAGGATTTAGCATGAGTTGGACGGGAGTGAGGACAGTGGGTGTTGCTACTCTTAGCAACCAGGAGGGAAGATGCAGTAAAAAGCCATTCACCTTAGCCGGGCATTGTGGCTGGCGCCTGTAGTCCCAGCTCTTTGGGAGGCTGAGGCAAGAGAAGCAACATAGTGAGACTCCGTCTCAAAAAAAAAAAAAAAAAAGGCCATTCAGCTGAGCCCCTGCCATGTGCAAGGCCCTAAGCTGGCCACACTTAGCCCCTGCTGTGGCTGGGTTTATACATCAGCCTGCTCTGAAATCCCAGAGGGCCTTATTTTGACTGGACTGTTTTTGACTTCCATCTGTAGGGAAAAGGGACAGTTCAATTAAGAAAGCCAAAAAAATTGCAGAAAACCCCTAGAATGTACATTTTTGCTAAAGCAGTCCAAGGTTTTATCTTCACTTAAAAATACTCTCTGACTAGCTCGGCACCCATAGCACAGTATTACGGCACCAGCCACATACACCAAGGTTGGAGGG
>NW_003852457.1:1027678-1042467 GCF_000181295.1 Otolemur garnettii
GCTGGGACTACAGGCGCCCGCCACAATGCCTGGCCATTTTTTGGTTGCAGCCATCGTTGTTTGGCGGGCCCGGGCTGGGGATTCGAACCCGCCACCTTACGTGTATGTGGCTGGCGCCTTAGCTGCTTGAGCCACAGGTGCCGAGCCTCCATGCTTCGTTCTTAATGTACCTAAAACCCTGTACTACTTCTTAGTATCTAAAACACAAAGCAATTTTGCGCCCACTGCCCAAGACAGCACGAGTCAAAAATGGAAGAATGTGCATTAACTGATGAGCTCCTCCACATTGTATTCTTCACAGCCTGCCTTTGTCGTATTCTTGCCATTTCTACACCATTTATTAAATGGCCAGAAGCACTCATGATCTGATGCTAATAAGAGCTGTATGAATGAACAAAGGACTCCAAATAATTACTCTTTCATCAGAGGATGTGAGATGAATGTTTCCGCCCATATAGGATCAACCCTGTCTGTAGGAAAGGAAGGGTAATGCAGGATACAGAGGAAGGTCACCGTCAACAGAGGTGATGTTGCGGGATACAGAGTAAGATCACCATCAAAGACCTTGAACGCCAAGCAGGCACTGCTCAGACTGCACTTTTCAAAGCCACATGAACCAGTGAAGAGTTTAGCCTGTGCTCTGAATCCCAGTTCCACCATGTCCTTACTCTGGGATTCCATTCCCTTCTCTGTAAAATGTGGTTGTTTACTTTGCAAGTTGTGAGGATTCAATGAAAATATATGTAACGCACATAGACAGGGCTCAGCCCCCACTGGCTACTAAAAATATCAGCTATTTCTAACACTTCTAACCAGGAAAAGGAAACTAACCTTCATAAAGTCATTTTGATGATCTAACCGCAGTATGCAACATGGCAGGAAACCAGTTAGGAAGCCACCGCACAGTCTAACGTGTTTAAGGAGGAAACAAAAAGGTCAGTGCTCCCTAAGTGATTGGATATGAAGTGCTTGTGGAGGATTAATATTTTCCTGGGGGTTGCTAAACAACATCACAATGCTTTAGGCACAGGCACTGGAGGCCAAGCACAGCCCCTGAAAGAGAATGGCACAGGAGACCTTTGTGACTGGATCTGGTGATGAGGTTTTTTTTGTTTTGTTTTGTTTTCTGGTGATGAGTTATTAAGCTATGACACAAAAAGCATGATCCATGAAAGAAAAAATTGATAAACTGTACTTCCCCCATATTGAGACCTGATCTTTAGAAGATGCTACTAAGAGAACAGAAAGACGTATCTGGCAAAGGAACAGTATTCATAATACAGAAAATTCAAAACTCAACAAACACTGAACCAAAGTTTTGCAGTGCAACTGGAATCAATTCACTGCTGACAAGAATGCAGTATAGCACCATCACTTTGGATAAAAGACTGGCACTTCTTACCAATGTGTATAACATGCAATCAACGTGTAGGCTCGGCGCCTAGAACAGTGGCTAGGGCGCTAGCCACATACACCAGAACTGGTGGGTTCAAATCCAGCCTGGCCTGCCAAACAACAACTACAACCAAAAATAGCCAATAGCTGGGCATTGTGGCAGGCAACTGTAGTCCCAGCTACTTGGGAGGCTGAGGCAAGAGAATCACTTAAGCCCAAGAGCTGGCGGTTGCTGTTTGCCTGGAGTTGTGATGTCACAGTACTCTACCGAGGGTGACATAGTGAGATTCTGTCTCCAAAAAAAAAAAAAAAATGTAATGTGTAATATACAGCTCCACTCATAAATATATACCCAAGTGAAATCAAATCTTATACTCAGATAAAACCTGTGTACAAATGCTGATAGGGCTTTATTTATAATCATCAAAACTAGACAGAAGCCAGGCATGGTGGGGAGATGACGGCAGGAAGATTGGCTGAGTACCAGAGTCTGAACCCAGCCTGGACAAAATAGTGAACTCCCCTCTCTACCAAAAATATAAAGCTAGCCAGGTGTGATAGTACACACCTATAGTCCCAGCTACTGGGGCGGCTGAGACAGGAGGACTGTTTTGGGGTGGCTGAGACAGGAGGACTGTTTTGAGCCCAGGAGTTGGAGGCTACAGTGAGCTATGATCCAGCATGGATTATGAAGTGAGATCTCATCTCTTCAACTGGAAACATGCTAAATAATTAGCTATGTAATTAGGGAATGGAAAAACTGGTGTGTCCATACTATGCTCCTAAGCAATAAGGATGGACTACTGGCAACCTGCAACCACATGGATTAATCTCAAATGCCTTATGTTAAACATAAAAATTAGACTTGGCCGGGCACTATGCCTCAAGTCTATATCCCAGCATGCTGGGAGGCTGAGGTGGGAGAATCACTTAAAGTCAGGAGTTTGAGACCAGCCTGAGCAAGAGTGAGACTAAAAATAGAAAAATTATCCAGGTGTAGTAGCAGGCATCTGTAGACACAGCTACTAAGGAGACTGAGGCAGGAGGATGGGGTGAACCCATGAGTTTGAGGTTGCTGTGAGCTAGGCTGAGGCCAGGGCACTCTAACCTGAGGCAACAGTGAAACTCTGCCTCAAAGAAAAAATTTAGATTCAAATGCTACATACTGGGCCTGGCGCCTGTAACTCAGCAGCTAGGGCACCAGCCACATAGACCAGTGCTGGCAGTTTCAAATCCAGCCTGGGCTTGCCAAACGACAACTACAATCAAAAAAAAAAATAGCCAAGGGCAGTACCTGTGGCTCAAAGGAGTACGGCGCTAGCCCCATTTGCTGGAGGTGGCAGGTTCAAACCCAACCCCAGCCAAAAACTACAAAAAAAAAAATAGCCAGGCATTGTGGTGGGCGCCTATAGTCCCAGCTACTTGGCAGGCTGAGGCAAGAGAGTTTAAGCCCAAAGAGTTTGAGGCTGCTGTGAGCTGTAATGCCCTGGCACTCCCCCCAGGTAGACAGCTTGAGACTCTGTCACCAAAAAAAAAAAAAGTGCTACATACTGTATGATTCTATTTATGTGACTTTTCTGGAAAAGACAGGTCAGCAATGTATGGTCTCTAGGTCAAACCCAGTCCTATTTTTGTACAGCATGTAAGCTAAAAATTTACATTTTTAAATGCCTGGAGATAAAAGATTTCATGACACATTAAAGTTATACCAAATCCAAATTTCAGTTTCCAGAAATAAAGCTTCACTGAAGTACAGCCACACTCACTCCTCTCCATATTATCTACGGTTGCTTTTGTACAACAGTGGCAGAGTTTAGCGGCTGTGACAGATGAGCCCACAAAGCTTAAAATACTTATAAAATGGCCTTTTCCAGAAAAAATTGGCTGACTCCTGCTACAAAGACAAAGAATACCTCAGTGGTCGTCAGGGTAAAAGTTGGGGATGGATTTGACCATGAGGAAATTTTGGGGGGAGAACTGTGGTATCTTAATTGCGGTGGTTACATGACTGCATTTTTCCAAACTCAGGACTATACACTAAAGTGGATTTTAATATACTGTATTTTAAAATAAAGTTTAAGGCTCAGCGCCTGTGGCTCAAGTGGCTAAGGCGCTAGCCACACACACCTAAGGTGGCGGGTTCAAATCCAGCCCGGGCCCTCCAAACAGCGATGGCTGCAACCAAAAAATAGCCGGGTGTTGTGGTGGGTGCCTGTGGTCCCAGCTACTTGGGAGGCAGAGGCAGGAGACTCGCTTGAGCCCAGGAGTTGGAGGTTGCTGTGAGCTGTAATGCCATAGCACTCTACCCAGGGGGACAGCTTGAGGCTCTGTCTCAAATAAATAAATAAATAAATAAAATTTAATAGATAATAGGGACAGAAAACAGTAGCTGCCAGGGGAAAGGGAGCGACTAACTGCACAGGTGCAGAGGGCAGAACCTGGGTGATGGAACTGGTCCACATGCGTCAAGATTCAGTTTGGACACTACAAAGGGTAATTCACTGAATGTAAATTATAATTATTTTTTTTTAAAAGAGACATTGAAGAGACTGGAGTCAAACATTTACCCTATATATATGAGGGAAAAAATAAGGCTTATGGTTTTCTCTTACAGACAATAAAAGGATTTAAAGCAAAGAACAGTAAGAAAGGGGAACAAATTTTTTTTTTAATTTTAAGAACACGCATATGCAGAGGAAATATTTCTTTTTGTTTGGTAATGCTGACTTGGAATTTTTCTCCAGTAATGAAAGTGTTGGAAATGCTTATTTTTAAATTTCACAAAATTCTCAAGTAGTAAAGCAGAGCACTACAATAGCAAACTCTAAAACTTGTTCTAAAAAGTACTTCTGTAAAAATATGTACAGATCTTTAATAGAAAAAAGTTCAAAAGATTAACATTTGAATAATCCAGTACCTGCAAAATACAAAAGTTCTGATGTAACATACTCCACCTATAAACTACACATTTAGCTAAAATTGAATCTGCTGTTTACAAGAATTCCACAATATACATATATGAATTTACACAACCAGTATTTAGAAGCTCTTCAAAATCTATTTGTAAATTAGAAGATGAAGCAAAGTCATCTTTGCCTCTCCAGTTTGGAGCTGCAGCAGATTAACCAGCAGCGCCTGACTGTCCTGGCAGCTTTCTCAGTTCCTTCCAACTGCAGCGATACCCTCTCAGAGGCTGCTGTCTGGATTACTTCCCCTGGGACTGTTTATGGTGTAGGTGCTGAGATGCTGATCTTAGCCAGGAAAGGATTCAATAAACTGGAAGTCTCTTAAAAGGAAGAGAGATTAGGGTGTAGCAGCCACACTTCTGCCGAAGCAACTGTGCTGACCGCGGAGGCTCCTCACCAGGCTGACTTTTACAACTCTGGTTTAGGGTTCGGCTTCGTCTTCATGTTCATCATCGTTGTCATTCTCCTCCTCCTCATCATCATCTTCCCTCTTTTCCTCTTTTAGCATTTTCAGGTATTTACTAGCTAAAATCTTCTTTGGTAATATATCTTAAAAACATAAAACTTACATCAACAATTGGTTATGTAGACTATAAATACAGTAATGCAAATTTCAAAATGTACTAGTTCCTGCTTTTAGCTCTTATAACAGGTTCCAAAACAAGACAAAATTCAGGCTACTCTTCCTGGTGAACTATCAGAGAAACCAACATTGTCTCCTGACTACTGCTACAGACTTATTCCCATTCCACTGACCATAAACCAATGCGCACCATGCAGTATTTCTGTAATCAACACTCTGCAACCCGAGATAGGCTGGGCTGGCCCCATGGGTAGACTTGAGATCGTTTTAGCTGTGGGCCACTGCCTGTGGGCAGCAAGCACTACTAACTCTTGTTTCTGGGGCCTGGCGGACAGGCCCAGTATTCCCTTCAGTGGTGAGGAGAATCCAGATGGGCAAGAGGCTGCCTCTCACCCAGCCAACCACATCTTGTGCATGTTGTTGACCTTGTTATAGTTCTAAGTGCACCACATTACACATTCAAATAGAGTAGATTAAGAATATCTTCCTGTGCCAAGCCATAGTAAACTTTGCCACCTGGAGAGCAGCAAAATGTCTCATTCAGTGAAAGCAGAACAGGAAAAAAGAAGTTATAGTAACTAATTTTTTAACCAGAACGTTACAAAAACTAAATACCTGCAAGAAACTGAAAAGTTTCGGATTCCTCTGCAGTATTTGCTAAATCACTGTAAGTCAGTGCTTTCTTTTCCCTTCCACTGCCATGTCTGTAGGAATAGGTGGCTAGATACTGAACAAAGAGTTCCTAAAACAAAGTGAAAAAGTAAATGAAAGGTGTGCTTACCACAGAGCTTAACTGTTCAAATTACACTAAGTTTATGTTTGTATTAAATTTAAAAGACTTCAGATTATCCTGGTTTCTCAAATTAAATTACAAGAAGTCACTGAGGAAAGGAGAAACATGAAAGAAAGCAAGGCCATATCAAAAATAGTAGGGAAGAGGACATTTTCCAGAGGCTTATATTATATCTAATTTAGGAATGCATTTATGTTTTTCTATTTCAATACGCCTTATAAGGTGGTTCACCTACAACTATAGTAATCAACAAATCAACAAATGGCCACATTTGTCATTTTGCCCAAACACTTCTATGCTAGGAACAGACACGCAGGCCTTAGACTGACCTAAGGCTACAACCTAAACTGAGCCTCCGACTTTCCCAAGGTGTTGACTTTGGTTAATCCATGTAGTTCAGTTAATGAGGGATCAGAGAAGTGCCTGCATAAACCTCAGTCCAATAATCCTAACAGAAGGAAACTGAAAGACAGCATGAATATTGCCGGGCACAGTGGCTCAAACCTGTAATCCTAGCACTTTGGGAGGCCGAAGCTGCTGGGTTGCCCTGAGCTCAGTGACCAGCCTGAGCAAGTGTAAAACCCCCTTCTCTAAAACTAGCCAAGCGTTGTGGTGGTCACCTGTAGTCCCAGCTACTTGGGAGGCTGAGACAAGAGAATCGCTTGAGCCCAAGAGTTTGAGGTTGCTGTGAGCTATGACACCACAGCACTCTACCCAGGGCGACAAAATCAGTCTGTCTCAACAAAAAAAAAAAAAAAAAAAGAGGACGTCCCAAGATCTCGTGCTGAATCAGCAATTACCCTCCTGGACGCCAAGAAATCATGGCTCTGGCATAAAGCAGGCAAGAAATCCGTCATTTCCCACTTCCCTCAGCTCTGGTACATTTCGTAGGGACACAACTACTAAAATACAAGTGGAGAATGGAAAATGCAATGTAAGCGGAGTTAAAACATTTAACTGTATAGCTTAAACATGGCCCTGCTTAAGAGCAATAAAGTTTCTGGCTCATCACTGTCAAAACTAAATAAAAGTGACAAATTTATCTATTTTGCACCCAGATGGAGGCAGATACAATTGTAAAACTAAGTTCCCTGAAACTTCTTAAATTCTGGCCAGGAGATGTGCTGCCAGGTTCGAGAATCCCGGACCCGCAGAACCGGAGTCGTGGGCGCGGGAGGACAACAACCCGGAGCTGCGGGGCGCCTCCAGGGACCCTGGGCCCGCCGACCACCAGGGGAGCGCGAGCTCTCGCACGGGGCACTGGTGGTGGACCCCCCCAAACCACCAGGCAGGCTGATCGATACAAAATGGAAGGCTTTGCGACCTGCAGTAAGGGGCACAAAAGTAGAGCCGCCGCCATAGAAACCCAACGAAGACCGGCCAGTCTACACCGCCGTCCACCGAACCAGGAAGGCCACGAGCTACGCGCCGCACGCAAGGGAAGATGGGAACAGGTCGGGGGTGGGGTGAGAGCGCGCGAGGGAAGACGGGAGCGGGCCAGAGGGCGGGGCGAAAGCGCGCCAGGGAAGACGGGAGCGGGCCAGAGGGCGGGGCGAAGGCGCGCTAGAAAGGGCGGGAGCGGGCATGTGGGCGGGGCGAAGGCGCGCTAGAAAGGGCGGGAGCGGGCATGTGGGCGGGAGCGGGCATGTGGGCGGGGTGAAGCCTTGTAGAAAGGGCCGGAGCGGGCCTTTGGGCGGGGCGAAGGAGCGCGCGCGCGCGCAAACAGGCGTGGGAGCGGGCAGCGAAGCGGCCCTCAGGCCGAAGGAGACTGAACAGCGCCGGAAACCCGCAGGGTCGGGCGCGACGGTTAAGGGCAGTCCCCAGTTCCCCCTTCGCCCCGCGCTCGGTCCGCTCACCGTGGCCTTGGCCGTGAGCACCAGTGCCTCCTGGTTGATGCTGGACACCTCGGGGGAGCTCTTCATGATGACTCGGATGCGGGACAGGGGCAGCGAGACGAGCCGGTGCTCCGCACACCTGTCCTTGCCCGCGACCACGTCCGCCATCTTCCCGCCCCGCCCGCGCGGCGCCAGCCGAGGACCGAGCGCGAGCTGAAGGCCTGATCCGTCGGCCGGCGCTGGGAGCCGGCGTCCCGCTGCCTCGTGGGAGTTGTAGTGCTGGGAGGCGCGGCCGCGAGCCGGGGCGGACCTTCTGGGGGACTACATTCCCCGAGATGCCCTGCGCGCCGCCGCCGGGACTTACACCGCCCGCGCGTGCGGCGTCTTCGTGCGGTGGTGCACGCGTGTCTGCCCGCGGGACGGGGAGGAAGGGCGCTGAGTCCCTGAACTCTTTCGTTTTCTTGAGACAGGGTTTGGCCCTGTCACCCGGGCGAAAGTGCCATGGCGTTGGCTTAACTCACTGCAGTCTTAAACTTCTGGGTTGAAGCGGAACCTTGCCTCAGCCTTCCAAGTAGATTGGACTACAGGCACGCGCCACCACGCTAAGCTAATTTGAAAAAAAAAATTATGCAAACGGTCTCACTATGTTCTTCAGGCTGGTATGAAACTCTTGACCCCAAGGGATCCTCCTGCCTCCCAAAGGGCAGGGATTAGGATGGGCCCTTTGATGGATGGGTGAGACTTGTCCCGACAGCCCAGGAAAAGTTTCATACTCAGTCTCGCCACCTCTGCGGGGACGGAGAATGCGGCGAATAGAAAGTAACTTTTTAGGCTTGGCGCCCGTGGCTCAGTGGTTAGGGCACTAGCCACATGCACCAGGGCTGCCAAACAACAATGACAACTACCAAAAAATAAAAAATAGCCGGGCGTTGTGGCAGGCGCCTGTAGTCCCAGCTACTTGGGAGGCTGAGGTAAGAGAATCGCTTAAGCCCAAGAGTTGGAGGTTGCTGTGAGCTGTGATGTCACAGCACTCTACCCAGGGCTATATAGTGAGACTCTGTTTTAAAAAAACAAAAGTAACACTTTCTTGAAGTTCATGCTCTAGAGAGGGGAAGACAAAATAAGCAAATATATGCTCCACTGTCTGGTATTGAGACCTTTGTGGGAGGAAAACAAAGCAGTGTGAGCAGGTACAGAGCAACGGGAGCTTACGGCTTTATCCTGGGTGATAGAAAACAGAAAAAAACCAGCTCTACTCAGTATGAGGAAGCGCTTTCCCAGGATGAGGCACTCTACAGATGCGCAGGTTCTGAGGCCTCGTGTGAACAGCCTTTTCGGGGAAGACCGGTCTGGAGAGCCATGTGTGCCTCATGAAATCTGAGAGGCAGCCAGCACTGGGGCTTGTTGGAATTTTGCCTAAGAAAAATAGGCAGTGGTTGAAGGATTTCAACGGTGGAGTCATAAACTGTGTCTTCATTTTGAAAAAGAGTCCTCTGGCTATTGATTGTGAGGTGGGGGAGAAGTAGAGAATCAGAAAGGAGGCAGGTGGTGATGAGGAGGCCAGCAGGGGCAAGGTCAAACTAGCTAGAAAAGGAGACATGGGCAGTGCCTGTGGCTCAAAGGAGTAAGGCGCCAGCCCCATATGCTGGAGGAGGCGGGTTCAAACCCAGCCCTGACCAAAAACTGCAAAAATAAGAAAAAGAATGACAGGAGGTGGCCAGAGCAAGGACAGCAGTGGAGACCACAGACTTCTTTCCAAATGAGTGGAGAGGCCTTCAGAAGAGTAAGGTGGTTCAACTTAACTTTTTAAAGGCTCATGGGAAGTGGTAGGATTTGAAACCTCATTTGAAGACAGAGCAGTGTTATGCCCCAACTCTATCTTCCTGGGGGCTTTCAACTCTCCCCTTTTAAGACAGGAAGCTCAGGGTGGCGCCTGTGGCTCAAAGGAGTAGGGCGCCAGCCCCAGCCAAAACTGTGCAAAAAAAAAAAAAAGATAGGAAGCTCAGCTAAGAGTTGGGTAATAACGGCAAAACTCCAGCCACCCCTTGTAAGGACTCCCCTTACCAGGTGTTGGCTCTTGTCAAATTTGACTTGCCTTAAGGATTCTCCCTCCCCTACCGAAAGCCCTTTATAAAATGTTTCCACCACTGCTTCTAGGGGTTGAGAGACTTTGAGGCTTGAATCCCCTCTCGGCCCAGCTGATCAGTAAAGGACCCTTGCTTAATTGACACATGTGCTTAGTCCCTACTGTGGTGCTAGGGAGTAGACACACAGAAATGAGGATGGGGTGGTGTCTGAATTGATTGCCCTGGCCTGTAGAAAAGGCCTGGCGTTTCTCTTATTCTGCTCGCTTTGGGTATAACAATAGGACTTTGTGATGCACCGTGACTCATCAACAGAATGTACTAGATATCTGAAATAGCCCAGTAAAGAGGGCTGAGTGCAGTGGCTCATGCCTGTAATCCCAGCCCTCTGAAAGGCTGAAGCAGGAGGATCCCTTGAGCTCAGGAGCTCAAGCCCAGCCTGAGCAAGATTGAACCCTGTCTCTACTAAAAATAGAAAAAAAAAATTTTTTTTTTGAGCCAGCGCCTCAAGCTATCCCCCCGGGTAGAGTGCGGTGGCATCACAACTCACAGCAACCTCCAACTCCTAGGCTGAAATAAGTCTCCTGCTTCAGCCTCCCAAGTAGCTGGGACCACGGGCGCCCGCCACAACGCCCAGCTATTTTTTTGGTTGCAGCCGTCATTGTTTTGGTAGGCCCAGGCTGGATTCAAACTTGCCACCTTAGGTGTATGTGGCTGTGCCTTAGCCACTTGAACCACAGGCACCAAGCCTAAAAATAGAAAAATTAACCAGGCACAATGACATGCTCCTTTAGTCCCAGCTACTTGGGAAGCAGAGGCAGGAGGATCATCTGAGGCTAGGAGTTTGAGGTTGCTGCGAAATATGATCACACCTCTACACTCCAGCCTAGGCAACAGAGGGAGCCCCTGTCTCAAGAAAAAGAACGAATTGGCCCAGTAAGAGCCTTCCTTTGTGATGGACCATACGTGTGCAAACCAATTGTGACAGGGGTTTTGGTTGGAATGTGTTAGGTTTCAATGTTTTCTTCCCCATTGTGACCTCATTTCCTGGCCCAAATAATTGCGCACAGAAATACACATCAGGTACTACTGGGCACAAGGGGACAGATGGTGTCTGAGACGTCATGGTCTCTGGTCTTGTGGAGCTTACTTCCAAGTCCTAGGGCTAGAACGTCCTCCAATGGTAAGAGCTATGAAGAAAACAAAACCATGGGAGGGTGACAGGGTAGCCTCCCTGAGAAGCCAGATCTGAAGAAAGAAAAGGAGCCAGCAATGCAAAAAAGCCAGGGCAAGATGAACTTTCTGAACAAGACAGCCTGTGGGAAGAACACCCAAGCAAGAAGTCTCATGATTGGAGAAACCAAAAGGCCCGCATGGCTGGAGCTTAGTGAGTAAGGCAGAGCACACAGCAGGTGTGGTTAGCAAGGTGAGACCAGCTCAGGAAGGTGGGTAGTAAATTTGGCTTTCATTCTGAGAGCAGTGGAAAACCGTGGTGAGTTTTAAAGTAAGAATTTTTAGGGCCGGGTGCAGTGGTTCACACTGGTAATCTTAACACTCTGGGAGGCCAAGGCTGGTGGATCACCCGAGCTCAGGAGTTCAAGACCAGCCTGAGCCAGAGTGAGACTCATCTCTAAAAATAGCCAGGCATTGTGGCAGTGCCTGTTGTCCCAGCTACTTGGGAGGCTGAGGCAAGAGAATCGCTTGAGCCCAAGAGTTTGAGGTTGCTGTGAGCTGTGATGCCATGGCACTCTACCAAGAACAACAGAGTGAAATTCTGTCTCAAAAAAAAAAAAAGTTTTTAAAGATCTGTTTAAAAGCCTACATTGGTTGTCTAAAAATGACTATTCAGAGTAGACTCCTCTGGGTCTGCAAAGGCAGGGGATGCTGCTTCAGCCTCAGCATTCTGTTCCTAGTCAAGGATCTCCTTTTCTCTGGTTCCTGACCTTTGGGGAAAGTCCTTGACATTCACAAAAGACAATGGCAAGGAACTGCCCCAGACGAACCAGCAGCATAGTACAATCCTTCGGTCGTCGCAAGAAACAACCTCTGATGTTGACATTCTTAAGCTTTGAGATGTCTCTATTCCTTAGCTGGTTTTGCTTTTTGTATGGCTTGTCTTTTCTCTTTTTAGTGCTATATGTTCAAGGATGGGTTAAGGTTAGGAAAGATAACAGAAGAGGAAGACACCTGGAGAGTTAAAGGAAGAGAGCCAAGAGAAGTTAGGTGTGAGATTGGTAGGTGTTGTGTGCAGCTATTAACCATTTGAGAAGCAGGGAGAGAAGCAAAGCAGAAACTCTTCAGCTGGCAGTGCTTACCACTTAAAGAAACCAACTTCAAACCTAAGACCGTAGGAGAACTGAAGACACTATTATCCTTGAGGCTGCCCTCCCGCACTGGAAAAAGCACAATGAGTTAGTGTCGTGCTGGTGCTCTCGTAGCTCTTTTTATCAGTTAGCTCACTTTATCTTCACAGCAATGCCTGGCTGCATGTTCTCCTGGGTATCCCAGGACGCTGCAAGGCACATAACTATGTTTCCCACAGTCCCTGCCAGCTGACCCATGTTAGGTTGTGCCAAGGGCAGGCACCTGTGAGAGGTTGCAATGGGGCGGGAGGAGCCAGCATTATTGGCCTGGTGGCTCTGGCTGCAAGATGGTCACCACAGGGGTTACAGTGAGTGGCACCAACACAGGTGATGATTTGAGCAGCTCTGCCCTGGGTTTCTGTGCTACAGTAGCACCTGAAGCAGTTCCCAGCTTTCTGATCTCCAGTTGGCACCTCCCTCACACCCCTCTAGCTCGCCCAGCCCCCTTGAAACCAACTTGACATAAAGTTCATCTCTGTTTGAAATATCTACAGAAGTTCTGCCCTTTTGACTGAGCATTGACACATGTCCTCAGTCCCTACTGTGGTGCTAGGGAGTAGACACACAGAAATGAGGATCGGGGTGGTGTCTGAATTGATTGCCCTGGCCTGTAGAGAAGGCCTGGCTGACAGCATGCCCTGGCAGCAGTTAAAGTGTTGCCTCTCGCTGCCTACATGCCCCCTGAAAGTTAGGCTGCCACGAGTGACCATCACAGCAGGGAATAGTGATCATAAAGCTTGTGGGATGAGCTAGCTGCTTCTGATTTAATAGGAGAGATTTCAGAGAGAAAATTAAAAGGTCAGCTTTTAACTCCCAGATGAAGGGTAAGCAGGGACCCAGTTTCCACGCTGGGAAGAGGCTCCCTGATCTTGTGAAGCCTAAGCAGGCTTTGACCCTCCCTGGTGCTTGATGACAACATGAGCTGGATTCACAGGGTCACTGAGTCTTCTGTGTGACATTAGGCTGCTGATTGGGAAGAGTGGGGTCCTGAAAATGGAAATGAGGACAGCTGGGATGACACAGTAAATCTGAGAACCTTCAACCCTAACCCCTAAGAGCCCCTTTGTCGGCAGAAATAGCTGATGGCCTCCTGCCTGCCTGAGGTTAGTCTTTGCTTGCTTCAGTCCTATTAATGCCCTCACTTGAGTGGGTACCTGGCAAGGAGGTGCTGAATGCTGAAGATCTGCTCCTGACTAACTCCAGTCCCTCATTTGAGTCAGATGCCCCATGCCCCAGGGAAATGACTACAAACCTCATACGGGAGATGTATAGAGTATCAATCCATTTTTATCAGCAGAAACCTAGGGAATATATAGGGAACGAATTCTATGGTGTCAACCCAGAGCATAAGAAGCATCAGGCTGGACTTATCAGTAAGCTGACTTACCAGCAACTCTGAGCTCAGTGTGTCAGCTCCAGCAGCTGGGAATGGCTCCAACAGTTGCTTAGCTAAGCCAGAGTGAAGTGAGGTCTGGACTGGAGTGTCCTACTTTGGTGGCTTTCTTTGATGTTGGAGATAATATAGACCATATTTGAGCATGCTGTTCTTACCCACTTACCACATAAGCCCAAGAGTTAGTGGTGCTCAGGTGTCCATGATAGTCACTGTCCTATAAATTCTGGTGGGGCCCAGTGTGAGGATTATAGCACAGACTCCAGGGGATTTGGAGTGAAGCTATACCCTCTTCTGTAAGTAGCTATTCATTTAAGCAATGGCTTCAGATTGGCTGCTGGGCACTGGTCAAGAGCAGATGCCGGGCTCTGAGATTCCAAATGAATGTGTGACCTGAACTGGTGTAATGTGACCCCTTGAGCCACACGTCACACTCCACTGTGAGGGTGAAGACCCATGGCACCTCTTCCCGCAATCCCAGCCACAGTGTCTTCATAGGGATTCTCAGTGGGCAAAAGAATGGAGAAAAGAAAATGCTGACCCAGTTCACGGATTGTTTTGTAAATATGCCGGCACCAGCCTAAAGTGTAGCAGGAAAGCTTCGTCCCAGAGTGTGCCCCAAACTGTAGAAGTGAATGGAAATTCCCACCACCACCCTCGTGGGTCACTTGCCTGGAGAGAAAGCCAGAGGTGTAGGGTCTGTAGCAGTTCAAGGACAGAAGCTAACAATTTGACTGGAGGTTGGAAAGAACAAGTTCAAACACTAGAGGACAAGACGGTCTGGGGAGAACTGTGTGGCTGGGCCTCATGGCTGGGCCTCAGAACGGGGAGCGGTGTGAGGGGATCTGTGTCTGTTTGGATGCCTTTCATCCGTCTGCTTCGCCTCTTTGCGTTACTGCTCCAACCCTGTTTGCCTTCATATTTGTGACCCTGACTTGGGACATTGCTCAAGAGTAATCTTTTTGACCATGTCTTTCTACCACTGTGCTAGCACTGCGTTTGGTGTGTAAAAAAAGGGAAGTAACCTATTCCAACAAGCTAAGCCATCGTGGTGCATGAGAGGAGTGGTAAAGGCTTTGCAAAGAACAACTTAAATTTGAATCTCACCTCTGCTAATTACTGGCTTCTCAGTCTGATTCTCAGTTTCCTTATCGGTGACACCAGGTCTGTAACATCTGTTCCCAGCATTTTTGAAATGCTCCTGTGACCTCTTGAGTGTAAAACCCCAAGACAATAACCACAAAAGTTCCCCTCTTTTCCAAGAAAGAAGAATAAGCAAAGTTGAAAAGAATATTGAGGCTCAGCGCCTATAGCTCAACCGGCTAAGGCGCCAGCCACATACACCTAAGGTGGCGGGTTCGAATCCCCAGCCCGGAC
>NW_003852457.1:1042709-1044593 GCF_000181295.1 Otolemur garnettii
AAAAGAATATTGAATGGAATTAGGAAGGAAGAATTTAAGAGCAGAAGCCACATCTTATTATGCTTTGCATGCTTAGAAGCGCTTAATAAATATTTAATAATGATAATAATGATCATTTAGCTTGATGGAATATAATTATTCAAATTTGAAAATAAAATTATGCCAGGCTGTCATTACAGATAATGGCATGAAGATAGGGGTAACAAGGGGCAGACCAGAACCCACTGCTGCAATGCTGCCAGCAGGCGGGCAGCTCACAGAGCTGCTGTAAATCCTCATGTGGTGAGGGCAGGTGGCAGCCGGGAGAGCAGCCTAGGACAGAGCAGTCTGGGCCACGGGGGGAGGTCAGTGGGCACCATGCTGTGCAGAACCTCGTGGTAGCCCCATCCCACAGAATGACAGAGTGGAAAGTAACTGGAGAGCTCTCAATATGAGAGTGACAGGAGCTGATATATGAGTTTGTTAATTTTTATATTATGGTAAAATAATTCACCATTTTAACCATTTTTAAGTGTATATAGTTCAATGGCATTAGATGCATTCACATTATTATACAACCATCACCCCCAGCCCCTGGCAACCACCATTTCACTTTGTGTCTGTATGAATTTGACTACTCTAGGTACCTCATGTTAATGGAATCATACAGCATTTGTCCATTTGTGACAGGATTTTTTCACTTAGTAGAACGTCTTGGCC
Source organism: Otolemur garnettii (assembly GCF_000181295.1). NCBI lineage: Eukaryota > Metazoa > Chordata > Mammalia > Primates > Galagidae > Otolemur > Otolemur garnettii. Next base: position 1,043,409 of record NW_003852457.1, read on the forward strand.
AGGTGTGATGGCTCATGCTTGTAAACCCAGCACTCTGGGAGGCTGAGGTGGGTGGATTGCTTGAGCTCAGGAGTTTGAGCCCTTCCTGAGCAACAGTGAGATCCTGTCTCTAAAAACATCCAGGTAGCTCAGTGCCCGTAGCACAGTGGTTACAGCACCAGCCACAGACACCGAGGCTGGAAGGTTTGAGCCTGGCCCAGGCCAACTAAACAACAATGACAACTGCAACAAAAAAATAGCCAGGAGTTGTGGTGGGTGCCTGTAGTCTCAGCTACTTGGGAGGCTGAGGCAAGAGAATCTCTTAAGACCAAGAGTTGGAGGTTACTGTGAGCTGTGACACCATAGCACTCTACTGAGGGCAACATACTGAGACTCCGTCTCAATAAATAAATAAATACATCTAGGTGTTGTGGCAGGTGTCTTTAGTCCCAGCTACCCAGGAGGCTGAGGCAAGAGAATCACTTGAGCCCAGGAGTTTGAGGTTGCTATGTCCTATCATGCTGGGGCACTCTACCCAGGGCTACTGGATGAAACTTTGTCTCAAAAAAAAAAAAAAAGTCTTCAAGGTTCACAGCATAGCAAGGTTCATAGTTGAAGCATGTGTCAGAATTTTCTTCCTTTTTAAGGCTGCGTAATATTCCATTCCATGCATATGCCACATTTTGCCTATACATTTGTTCATCATTGGATACTTGGGTAGCTTCTACCCTTTGAGAATTGTGAATGCTGCTGCAGATATCTGTTCTAGGTGTTCTAGGTACCTGCCTGCTTTCAATTCTTTTGTATGTAAATCCAGAAGTGGAATTAATTGCAGAGTCATATGATAATTCCATATTTAATTTTTTTTTTTTATTGAATGGTAACTATGTACATTAATGCAGTTCTGGGGTACAGTGTGGGGTTTTCACATGCAATCTGAAATACTTCCATCAAACTGCTCAACACAGCCTTCATGTCATTTTCTCAGTTATTGCTTTAAAACGTTCACATTCTACTCTTAGAAAGATTCACCTGTACCCCTATAAGATAAACCTCAGAAGTGATCCCTCCAAACGCCCTCCCTCCACCCATTCCCTCCTCCCTTCTCTCTCCCCCCTCCCCATATTCTTAGGCTATTTGGTTATAGCTTTCATATAAAAGGTATAAATTAGTTTCATAATAGGGGTGTGTACATTGGATACTTTT
>NW_003852457.1:1046039-1046918 GCF_000181295.1 Otolemur garnettii
CTGCTGTATTCCTTGATCACTTCTAGGAGTTTTGTAGTAAAATCCCTGGTGTTTTCCAGATATACTATCATATCATTTGTGAAAAGTGAAAGTTTAATCTCTTCTGACCCTATATGGATGCCCTTGATTGCCTTTTCTTCCCTAGTTGCGATGGCTAAAACTTCCATTACGATATTAAAGAGCAACGGAGACAATGGGCACCCTTGCCTGGGTCCTGATCTGAGTGGACCATATTTAATTTTTTGAGGAACCTCCATATAGTTTTCCACTGCCAGCAGTGTGCAGGGCTCCAGGTTTCACGTCTTTGCCAACATTTGTTATTTTCCATTTTGTTTAATGTTTGTTTTTCTTTGAGACAGACTCTTGTTACCAGGCTAGAGTAATGTGGTGTCATAGCTCACAGCAACCTCAAACTCCTAGGCTCACACAATCCTCCTGCCTCAGCCTCCCAAGTAGCTGGGACTGCAGGTACTCACTGACCCCTGGTTAATTTTTTCTATTTTTGGTAATGATGGAGTTTCACTTTTGTTCAAGCTGGTCTTGAACTAGTGAACTCAAACAATCCATACCATACTGTATAATATAATACTATACCATACCATACTGTACTGTATAATACCATATTATACCATACCATACCATATCATACCGTACCGTACCACACTGTACCACACTGTACCATAAAATACCATACCATATCATATTGTACTATACCATACCATACCGTACTGTATAATACCGTATTATACCATACCATACCATATCATACCCTACCGTACCACACTGTACCATAAAATACCATACCATATCATACTGTACCATACCATATCATACCACAATGTACCATAAAATACCATACCATATCATACTGTACCATAC
>NW_003852457.1:1046948-1048960 GCF_000181295.1 Otolemur garnettii
CCATAAAATACCATACCATATCATACTGTACCATACCATATCATACCACAATGTACCATAAAATACCATACCATATCATACTGTACCATACCATACCATACAGTACCATACCACTGTACCATAAAATACCATACCATGTCATACTGTACTATACCATACCATACCATACCGTCATACACTCTGTATTGACTTGGTATTAATATTGAAATACACTGATTGAAAGCAAATTAAAACAAAGACAAATTTTGTTTACTGTAACACAGTTCTACTGTATTATAAAATAGCTTTATAGAAGCAGTGTATGATTTTGGTTAAATGACAGTCGGTACACTTTTGAATTTCGCTACCATATTTTTTTAAGTTCAAGTGGCATGAATAGCATTTAGCGCTGTTAGAGAAAGCATCTGTGGGCAATGCACCAAGTGTCAGCCCACTGAGGGCAAGGAGACCCAGGTTGAAACTTGGATTTCTTTGTGTTTTGACCAGTGGTGTACCAGTTGCTTGAGTAACAGGGAGTTTACTGTATCTTCTTTGGAGAAAAAGTCTATTCAAGTCCTTTGCTCATTTTTAAATCAGTTGTTTGTTTCTGTTATTGTTAAGTTTTAGGGATTCTCTGTATGTTTTGGATATTAATCCTTTTTTTTTTTTTTTTTTTTGTAGAGACAAGAGTCTCACTTTATTGCCCTCAGTAGAGTGCTGTGGTGACACACAGCTTAGAGCAACCTCCAAATCCTGGGCTTAGGCGGTTCTGTTGTCTCAGTCTCCCAAGTAGCTGGGATTATAATTCTTTTTTAGATATGTGACTTACAAATATTTTCTCACATTCTGTGGATTGCCCTTTAGCTTTATTTAATAGTATCTTTTGATGCACATATTTTTAAAATTTTCATGAAGTCTGCTTTGTCTGTTTTTTTGTTTATTTCATTGCCTGTGCCTTTGGTGTCATATCGAAAAAAAAAATTGCCAAATCCAGTGTTGTGAAGAGCTGGGCTCAGGGGCCCATGCCTGTAATCCTAGCAACTCAGGAGACTGAGGCCAGTTCCTCCTGCAGCAGGCCTCAGGGCTGCCTCCCCCGGTACTCCTATTGTCTAGCCTTGCCTGCCCACTTGTCTGTACAGCTGGAGCCTGAGTGGCCTGTACAGTCCTTGAGGACAGGGAACATGTTCTATTTATCTTTGTTTCTTGGTGTCCAGTACGGAGTCTGAAAATGGTTCTCTAGACTGAAAGAAGAAGGGATAATTTTTTTTCTTTTTTTCTTGAGACAGTCTCATTTTATCACACTGGGTAGAGTGCTGAGACATCATAGCTCACAGCAACCTCAAACACTTGGGCTCAAGTGATCCTCTTGCCTCAATTTCCCTGAGTAGCTGGAATTACAGGCACCTGCCACAATGCCTGGCTATTTTTTTTAGAGATGGGGTCTCTCTCTGGCTCAGGCTGATCGCAAACTTCTGAGCTCAAGCAACCCACATGCCTCAGCCTCCCAGAGCTCTATTACAGGCATGAGCCACCATGCCTGTCCAAGAAGGGGTAATTTTAAAATTATTTTTCATTAATATTCTAATTCCTATACCCTGGCCATGTATTATTTGTCTAATCATTAAAAATAATAAGTGAGGGGCAGCACCTGTGGCTCAAAAGGGTAGGGTGCTGACCCCATATGCCAGAGGTGGTGGGTTCAAACCCAGCCCCGGCCAAAAACTGCAAAAAAATAAAATTAAAAAAAATAATAAGTGAGGTGCAGTGGCTCATGCCTATAATTCTAGCATTTGGGGAGGTCAAGGCAGGAAGATTTCTTACCTCAGGAGTTTAAGACTAGTCTGAGCGGCTCAGTGCCTGTGGCTCAAGTGGCTAAGGTGCCAGCCACATACACCTAAGGTGGTGGGTTTGAATCCAGCCTGGGCCCGCCAAACAACGACAGCTGCAACCAAAAAAATAGCCAGGCGTTGTGGCGGGCGTCTGTGGTCCCAGCTACTTGGGAGGCTGAGGCAGGAGACTTGCTTGAGCCCAGG
>NW_003852457.1:1049048-1057223 GCF_000181295.1 Otolemur garnettii
AAAAAAAAAAAAGACCAGTCTGAGCAAGAGTGAGACCTCTACCTCTACTAAAAATAGAAAAACTAGCCAGGCATGGTGGCTGGTGCTTATAGTCCCTGCTACTTGGGAGACTGGGGCAGAAGAATCGCTTGAGCACAGGAGTTTGAGGTTGCTATGAGCTAAGCTGATGCTTCCGCTCTCTAGCCTGGGGCCACAGAGTGAGACTCTGCCTCAAAAATCAGTAAGTAAATAAAGGCTAAAAAGCAAAATAAAAGAGAAGTAGAAGTAACATAAGCAATTGTTTGAAAATGATAAAAAAAATAACAAAAGGTGGGCCGCACCTGTGGCTAAAGGAGTAGGGTGCCAGCCCCATATACTGGGGGTGGCGGATTCAAACCCGGCCCTGGCCAAAAACTGCAAAAAAAATAAAATAACAAAAGCAAAAGCATTCACTCAGGCATTCAATAATGAGGGTCTGAGCACCCTTGTTGGCAGCACTGAGCTGACACCTGGGTTGTGCACTCTGCCAGAAGGGTGGTACCCAGTGTTAGAGTGTGTGGCAACTTCAGCTCTCTCTGCTGGTGGCAATCCGTACACTTCATAGGGTATAAACACTTCGGAAGACAAATTGAACTCTGAAAAAGTTAACCATCCTCTTACTATGTGACCCAACAATTTTCTATTCCTGCTGTTTACCAAAAAAACACTTATGTCCACATAGAAGATTGTCCCCAAATGTTTGTATCAGCTTTGTTCATCATGACTAAGAATGGAAAGAACTCAATGCCCATGAGCAGATGGACTGTTAAACAAACCGTGGCTCATCCATGCAGTGAGATGCTGCTGAGTAGCTGGAGGCCCTATAGACACAGCAACCCGGCTGACTCTCACAAGAATTATGCTAAGTCGCAGCCAGGCACAAGCGCACGTAGAGTGCACGGCTCTATTACATGACATTCTAGATCAGGCTAAGCAAATCACAGCAATGGAAAACAGAAACTTGGTTCCCTGCCAAAGGTGCGGGGTTGGGCCCGACTGCTAAGGGGCTGGTGGGAATGTTCTGCACTGTGATTGCCGTGATGGTTGCAGCATTGTATACATTTGTCAAAACTCATTAAATTGCACACTTAAAAGGGATGTCTTTTTTTTTTTTTGAGACAGTCTAATTATGTTGCCCTCGGTAGAGTGCCATGGCATCACAGCTCACAGCAGCCTCCAACTCTTGGACTCAAGCGATTCTCTTGCCTCAGCCTCCCAAGTAGCTGGGACTACAGGCGCCTGCCACAACGCCCAGCTATTTTTATTGCAGTTGCCATTGTTGGTTAGCCGGCCCAGGTTGGGTTTGAACCCGCCATAGTCAGTGTGTATGTGGCTGGTGCTGTAACCAACTGTGCTACAGGCGCCAATCCTCAAAAGGGATGTCTTTTTATGCTATGAAATTATGTCATGATGATGTTAGCTTAGAAAAGGCATCGTTGCGGCTCTCATGGAGCTGGGGAAGATGGAGGAATAAGAGATGCGATTCAAGTAATGACAGAAATGCATAAAGAGTCACAAACTATGATAAATATCTTGAAGAAAATGCCCAGGGGCTTTGAAGACCTCACAGAGGGAGACCCAAGTTTGGGGTAGGAGCCACAGCAGGGTGCAGAGAGTAAGCTGGCATTAGTCTGCTAAACAGGGCAAGGGTGGGGGGAAGATCCCAGGTTGAGGGAAGGGCCTGTGCAGGTGCTGTGCGTAAAACAGGACTTGAGTGGCGCCTGTGGCTCAGTGAGTAGGGCGCCAGCCCCATACACCAAGGGTGGTGGGTTCAAACTCAGCCCCAGCCAAACTGCAACAAAAAAAATAGCTGGGTGTTGTGGGCGCCTGTAGTCCCAGCTACTTGGGAGGCTGAGGCAAGAGAATCACCCATGCCCAGGAGTTGGAGGTTGCTGTGAGCTGTGTGACACCACAGTACTCTGTTAAGGGCAATAGAATGAGACTCTGTCTCTACAAAAAAAAAAAACCAAGACCTCAGGTGGGCGTGGTGGCTCACACCTATAATCCAGCATTCTGGGAGGCCTAGATGGGTAGATTTCCTGAGTTCAGGAGTTGGAGACCAGCCTGAGCAACAGTGAGACCCCATCTCTAAAAATAGCCAGGCATTGTGGCAGCCACCTGTAGTCCCAACTTACCAGAGAGGTTGAGGCAACAGTATCACTTTGAAACCAAGAGTTTGAGGTTGCTGTGAGCTATGACGCTGTGGCAGTCTACCCAGAGTGACAAAGTGAGACTCTGGCCTAGGAGCTAAACTCAGCCCATCTGGGAGGTGTTTGCAAAGCCTCTTCCTTCATCCAGACCCCACTGGATGCCTCTCAATGAGGGCCTCATCCAGCCCTGCCTTTGCTGGCCCCACCAGTGACTGATCTCCCAGAAGTGTCCTTGTTGCTCTTGCTTACTTGAATGCTCAGATTCATTACTTCTTATCTGAGGTTTATTAAAGAAAAAAATTCTTCAGTTATACTAATTAGAGCACAGTAAGGAAGACTTTATTCAGAACCATGGAGATAGGTATGGGGACTCCTGCAGCAGGGTCTTGCAGGGGCAGGGAGATTGGTCTCAGTTCTGAACACGCAGCCAGTGGGGATTTATGACCAAGGAGCAAGGAAGGGTCAGGGACAGAAAGTTACTAAGAGGAAACATCAAGGTAAGGATGATTCTGGCTGATGGACCTGACAGGATTCTTGCTGGAGGCAGGCACCCAGTGTGATCAGACGTCACCCAGGGGTGGTAGAGGATGCTGATCAGAGAGCAGGCGTGAGAGGTGGGATACTAGCCGCTCACGTTGCAAATGGAGAAAGATTTCTCCAAAAATTAGGATAGAAAGAAGAAAAAGTTTATTTTATTTTTCCAGACAGAAAAGGGCCAACACAGAAGTGAAAGAAAGAGAGAGAGAGTGTTGACAGAGAGAACCAGGTACTCTGGCTTTTTGTTTAGGGTGGTAAAGGGGTGAAGACGACAGCAGGCTGGTGACAACAGTGGCTGCCTTCCCTTTGAAGACAGGCTTATCACTGGTGACTGTGATGTTGACGGTGATTCTGCCCTAGAGATATGGCTTTGGTCAGGAACTGAGGCTTGTAGCTCACACCTCCTTCTATCCCATTCAGGAGCTCTTTGAGGCTGTACAAATCAAGTTCTAAAAGGCAGTTTTTAGTCAATAGGCACAGTGAATGTAAAGGAAAAAAATTACATTTCTTTTCTATCTGTTTAGGTCTTTTCAGATATTATGAGAACAGGGCCCCAAAGGGTGCCTGTCAGCAAGAGAAGGGGAGTGGGCGGTCGTGTTCCCCTCTGGCATTTGTGACCTGAACACTCTCATTGCCTTCTTCATGCCTGAACTGCTTCCTGGGCAACATGGCGTGCCCACAGGACAGGGGAGAGGGTGGGAGGTAACATGTGCACCACGCTGGGCTCTCTGGATGGCAGCTTCAATTTAGCTATGAAGTCCTGGCTTCCTCCTCCTCTTCTGAGGATTTCTGCAATTCCATCGGACCCACCTGGATTATACAAGATCCTCTTCCCATTCAGGTCTGCAGCCTGAGTTATACCTGCAGAGTCCTTTCTGCCATGTAAGGCAGCATGTTCACAAGATCTGGGGCTGAGGGCACATCTTTGGGGGCTGTTATTTGGCTAGTACAGAGAGGAAGCAGAGAAGTTAGGGACCCTTTACCAAAGTCATATGGGCTGACCCCCGCCTGAGGTAGGAATGGAATTCAGTTTTTTTTTTTTTTTTTGGCCAGGGCTGGGTTTGAACCCACCACCTCCAGTATATGGAACTGGCACCCTACTCACTGAGCCATTGGCACTGCCCAAGGAATGGACTTGGGGTAACAGAAGAGCAGGTGAGAGAGGGACTCAGCCAGACCTCACTGGCTTTGAGAGGTGGATGAAGTGGCCTCTGCAAGCTGAGAGCAACCCTTTGAGGGCAAATTGGGAAGTAGGGCTCTCAGTCCTGCCACCACAAGGAAGTAGCTTCTGCCAACACCACAGATGAGCAGAGAGGGATCCCCTCAGCCTCCTGGATGTTCCCTGACACAACTGTGAGATAACAGATCTGTGTTGTATGCCTCCTAATTTGCAGTAATTTGTGATGGTAATGAAAGAAAACAAATACTCTCCCCTGACTCTCTTCCCGCTGGAGCAGAGGATTGGTCCTTACCCTGTCCTTGAGTAGCACAGCAGGTGCTGGACTCTGTTCAGGCCCTCCTGAGACAAGTGCAGGTCTGTCCCTCCAGGGTCTCTGTCCTGGACATGGGTGGGATGGTAGGGCCTTGGGAAGGCCAAGCTCACTTGGCTTTATGCCCACACGAAGCTCTGAATATGAGTGTACTTGTTTTAAAAAAAGCCAAGTGCTGACCCACTTTTTCCCAGCTCCTCTGCCTCAGACACATTTCTCTAAAAGGAAATTTATTTCAAGTGCTCACTGTTCCCAGGGCTGACATCACCACCTCGATGGGAAACAGAAGGACTAGTGAGAGACTCAGGGCCATTGCATATCATACAGTAACAGAGCAAAAGATCCACCAAAGCTGGGCCTGGTGACAGCCCAGGGCTGGTGCTGGACAGGCTGCTGGGCTGGCCTGAGTAAGAACCTCTGGCCAGTAGAAATGCTGCCCAGCTATGGGCCCCAGCACACCAGGATTTCTTACAATCCTGGTAGAACATGGCCTGGCTTGCAGCAGTGGTGGCCCCATAGCCAGCCTGGCATGGGGCACGGCTACCTGCACAGAAAGCCTGCCCTGGACCTGTGCCTTCTGAGCAGCCTTGTGCTTCTGGGCAGGTCTGGGTTGGCCCAAGCAACCTGCTGGACACTTTCATAGGCCTGGGACACAGACACTGGCCAGGGTGGAGTGGGGGGGGGGGGGGAACTTGGGCTTTGGCCTCCACCATGACCTCTGGTCATGTCCTCGTTCTCCATATACTAACAGGGAACCTTAAGCTGCATCACTATCACTCCCTCATAACAGGGAGGGTTTTTTTTTTTTTTTTTTGAGACAGAGCTTCAAGCTGTCCCTCTGGGTAGAGTGCTGTGGCATCTCAGCTCACAGGAACCTCCAACTCCTGGGCTCAAGCGAGTCTCCTGCCTCAGCCTTCCAAGTAGCTGGGACCACAGATGTCCGCCACAACGCCCGACTATTTTTTGGTTGCAGCCATCATTGTTGTTTGGAGGGCCCGGGCTGATTCCAACCTGCCACCTTAGGTGTATGCGGCTGGTGCCTCAGCCACTTGAGCCACAGGCACCGAGCCAACAGGGAGGTTTTGTTAGTTTCTTATGATGACTGTTGCAACAAATTGCCACAAACTCAGTTGCTTAAAACAACGCAAATTTATTGCTTTAGAGTCCTGGGGGTCCTGAAATCTATGTGTGGTCAGGGCTGCCCCCTTGCAGAAGCTGCAGGGGAGAATCTATCTTCTTGCTCTTTCCAGCTCCCAGAGGTGCCTGCATCTGTTGCTTCCTGGCCCTCCTGATTCTCAAGGTCAGTGGCAGGACTCTCTCTGGCAAGAAGAGAGAGATTTCTGTCACCACGTCTCCTTCTCTGACACTGACCCTTCCGCCTCCCTTTTACAGGACCCCTGTGATTATATTGGGCCCATACAGATAACCCTGGATGACCTCTCATCACAAAATCCCAAAGTTAATCACATCAGCACAATCCCTTCTGCCCATGAGGCACCTACCGTCACAGGTTCCAGGGATTAAGTGTCAACATAGCTGGGGCCATTTCTGGCATCCCTGGGGTGACGGTGCACACTTCAGAAGCTGCTGGAGTCTTCAAGATGCACATGAGGTATCGGTCACCTGCTGCTGCACTAACAAAGTAGCACACACTGGGCAGCTGGAAAATGACAGAAATGTATTGTTTCATAGTTTTGAAGCCTGAAGTCCAAGATCAAGGTGTCTGTGGGGCTGGTGCCTCCCAGGGCCTCACTTCTCGTTGTGGAGCTGTGTGTCTTCCATGTCCTTACATGGTCATCGCTCTGCGTGTATCTGTGTCCAAATCTCCTCTGACCATGACATCAGGCATATGGGCCTGGGGCCACCCTAACAACCCCATCTTTACTTAATCACCTATTTGAAGACACTGCCCTCACACAGTCACCTTCTGACCATGGGACTTAGGCTTCAACATATGAATGGGGTGGTGGGGCGTGACCCAGCTCATAACACGAGTATCACAGACTTGGAGAACAGTCCTGGCTTTCTTTGTTTTATTTTCCGCAAAGACTGCAAGGCTCCTGACAGTGGGCATGGTGTCTACCTGCCTCATGGCTGTGCCCCAGTCTGGCACTGGCCTGTCATGATACATGGACTTGGTAAAAGGGGCTGAGTTGACAAGCAGACAACTAGCATCCACCCCTTGCTGGACATGGGAATTCTTATCAGAATGGGTCTGTTCTGAGGAGGTGGGGGTGTGACTGGGACAGCTGTGTTTCCCCTGAGATCCTTAGGGCTGTGCATCTGACTTTTTTTTTTTCCACCTTGGATGACTTTTGTCTGTACTTTATGTGAATGGAGCCATAACACATGAACTCTTGGGTTTCTTTTGTTTTTTATTTTAGAGACAGTCTAACTTTGTCACCCTTGGTAAAGTGCTGTGGCGTCATAGCTCACAGCACCTCCAGCTCTTGGGCTTAGGCAATTCTCTTGCTTCACCCTCCCAAATAACTGGGACTATAGGCGCCCGCCACAACACCCAGCTATTTTTTTGTTGCAGTTTGGCCAGGGCCAGGTTTGAACCTGCCACTGTTGATATATGGTGCCGGCGCCCAACTCACTGGGCCACGGCGCTGCCCAACTCTTGGGTTTCTGTACTAGATAGCTTCCCACACTCGACGTTGTGTGGGGAGGCGAGGCTGTGCTGTTGCCTGCATCCGTAGTTTATTTTTATGGTCAGTGGTGTCACATTACATGAATATGCAATGGTTTGTTTATCAATTTTCCAACCAATGGACAACTTGAATTAGGTCCAATTCTTGGCAATTTTAAATGAAGCCTCTGATCTTTCTTGGACAAATCGTTTTTATGAACATTTTTTTCTTTTCTTTTTCCTTTTTTTTTTGAGATGGAGTCTCACTTTCTCCCTCTCAGTAGAATGCCGTGGTGTCACAGCTCACAGCAACCTCAAACTTTTGGGCTCAAGTGATTGTCTTGCTTCAGCCTCTCAAGTAGCTGCGACTACTGTTGACTGCCTGACATAAGCCCCATTATTTTTTTCTAGAGACAAGGTCTCACTCTGGCTCAGGCTGGTCTCAAACTCATGAGCTTAGGCAACCAACCCGCCTCGGCCTCCCAAGTGCTGGGATTACAGGCGTGGGCCACCTCACCCGGCCGTAATGTTATAATTGATGTTGGATAAATATGTAGACATGGAATATCTGTCTCAAATAGTAAATGTAGGTTTAATTTTATAAGTTGCCAAACTTTTTTCCAAAGTACTTGTACATCTTGTATTTCCTTTAGCAAGGTATGGGAATTCCACTTTCTCCCTAATATTTGGTGGTGTGAGGGCTTTAATTTTAGCCATTTGGATCCATCTCAGTGGTGAGACCAGAAGCTTACAACCAACTTTACGGATTAGCCATCTCCAGCTTTTGCCTTTGTCTCCTCCACTCAGTGAAACTGGTGGTCTTGGTTTGAGTTACTCTCTCGGTGCCACGAGCTGGATGAGGCTTCATGTAGCAAGCCTGGGTGATCACAGCACTCACCTGGTTCATTTCTCCCTTGTGAGGGAATAGTCCTGAGCTGCCTGAGTGTCTGAGAAGTTTCCGGCTGGGCACCTGTAGCTCAGTGGTTAGAATTCTGGCCCTGTGCACTGTGGGTGGTGGGTTTGAACCCTGGAGCCTGCTAAACAAAACAAAAAAGTTTCCTTTCCACTCTCCCCAACCTAGATTTGTTTTACACTTTATTTGTTGTTGTTGCAGTTCAGCTGGGGCTGGGTTCGAACCCGCCACCCTCGGTATATGGAGGCGACGCCGATGGCTCAAAAAGCATACTTATGCATACTTCTAAGACAGATACATAAATAAGGCATGGAGCTTTGCCAGGAATTTGTTGTGTAGATGAAATAGGTTGTCTCCACTCTTTTTTTTTTTTGAGACAGGACCTCAAGCTGTCCCCCTGGGTAGAGTGCCGTGGCATTACAGCTCACAGCAACC
>NW_003852457.1:1071261-1074839 GCF_000181295.1 Otolemur garnettii
TTTTTTTTTTTTTAACATGGAAGAGGGAAGCCATCCAGTTTGCTGGTAGGAATGGAAAACAAAACCTCAGAGATCAGTGGAGGCCGAATTTAACCAGGCAACTTGTATGGAACAAATCATTTTAGCTGCCCTGGATGATGTGCATGGGAGCAGCACCTGAATCCGGGCAGAAAAGAGAAAGGCAGTGATTCTTTTCTGCAGGAAACTAGTCTGCAGTCACAGGCTGTTCTTCCTTTGCCCAGGCCATGGGGAATAGTTGCTCTCCAAACTTGGCTGTGCTCCTAAAAACACACAGCTCAAGGCCACACAGCCAGGGTTCCCATTCAGTATGCCAGAGGCAGGACAGGAAATCATGGTGCATTTTTAACAGCTTGGACTTTCTCTAGAATCCTCTTTTTAAAAAATTTTGAGGCTTAGCACCTGTAGCTCAGCAGCTAGGGCACCAGCCACATACACTGAAGCTGGCAGGTTTGAATCCATTGCCTGCCGAACAATGACAACTACAACCAAAAAATAAAAATAGCTGGGCATTATGGTAGGTACCTGTAGTCTCAGCTACCTGAGGCTGAGGCAAGAGAATTGCATAAGCCGAAGAGTTTGAGATTGCTGTGAGCTGTAACACCATGGTACTCTACTGAGGGTGACAAACTGAAATTCTGTCTCAAAAAACAAAAAAAAATGTTTTTGAAACAACTTTGAATTTAACTTGCAAAAACAGCACAGATAGCTTATTTTTTCTGAGCCATTTTAGAGTGGCTAAGTCACCTGATGGCCCACCACAAACAAGCATAACCCAACCATCAAGATCAGGACGTTAACCCTGACATATTGCTGTCATCTCATCCTAGGGCTCTATTCAAGTTTTCTTCAGTTGCTTCCATTTTTTTAAGGCAAAATGATCCACTTCAGAATCACGCATGAGTGCTGGCTATGGCAGCGCAGGTACTAAAATTGAAACGAGACAAAGGAGAAAAGGAGATCGGCATGGCTCCTGTGCAAGGATGACACGAGAATTTGCAAAGCATTTTATATTTTAAAGAAAAAGAATCATGCATAATATTTAGTTGTCATGTCTCTTTAGTCTTCTTTAATTTGGATGGTTCCTCAGTCTTTCCTTGATTTTCATGGCCTTGATGCTTTGAAGATCACAAGCCAGTGGTTTTGTAAAATGGCCCTTATTTTAGTTTGTCTCTGTTGTTTCCGGATGACTGGAGCTGGGTGGGGTCGTGCATCCTTGATTGGAGCTGGGTCGGGTTGTGCATCCTTGATTGGAGCTGGGTCGGGTCGTGCATTGCTGGTTCTCCTCACTGAGCCCCATCAGGTGGGTGTGGGGTGCCAGTTTAGATCTGTCACATTACGATTGATGTTCAGTGTGATCTCGTCCTGCTTCAGAGAGAGAAGGAAAGGAATGGCAAAGGTATGGGTAACTGTGCTTTTTAAAACTCCCCAAATCCTCCTCTGGGTTTTTTTTTTTTTTTTTTTTTGAGACAAAGTCTTATTTTGTCACCCTCGGTAGAATGCTGTGGTGTCATAGCTCATAATAACCTCAAACTCTTGGGCTCAAGCGGTTCTCTTGTATCAGCCTCCCGAGTACCTGGGACTAAGGAGCCCACCACAACACCTGGCTATTTTTAGAGACAAGGTATCAACTCTGGCTCGGGCTGGTCTCTAACTTGTGACCTCAGGCAATCCAGCCACCTCGACCTCCCAGAATGCTAGGGTTACAGGCGTGAGCCACGGCTCCCAGTCTGAAAATCCTCCGCTTGAAACATGTTTCAATAATTTAGATAACTATTACGTCTTGTTGGCAGATAGAATAAATGTCTCTCTCTCTCTTTTTTTTTTATTTGCAGTTTTTGGCCAGGGCTGGGTTTGAACCCGCCACCTCCGGTATATGGGGCCAGCGCTCTACTCCTTTGAGCCACAGGTGCCACCCAAGAAATGTCTCATTCTTTTAAAATGTTGCCTTAATGCTATATTTAATATACACAAAAGATATGAAGAATAACATACCAGGCATAGTGTCTAATGCCTATAATCACCAAGACTTGGGAAGCTTAGGCAGAAGGATCACTTGAGCTCAGGACTTCCAAAATAGCCTGGTCAACTTAGCTAGACCCTGTCTTCTTCTTCTTTATTTTTTTGAGACAGAGTATCACTTTGTCACGCTTGATAGAGGGCCATGGTGTCATAGCTCACAGCAACTTCAAACTTTAGAAACCAGGTCTCACTCTGGCTCAGGCTGGTTTTGAACCTGTGATCTCAGGTAATCCACCTGCCTCGGACTCCCAGAGTGCTAGTATTACAGGCATAAGCTACCTTACCCAATCTGGAAAGATCTTGTCTTAAAAAAACATAAACTAGTTGAGTGTGGTTGTACATGCCTGTAGTCCCAGCTACTCAAAAGCCTGAGGCAGGAGAATCATTTGAGCCCAAGGGTTCAAGGGTGCAGTAATCACCAGAGAAATGCAAATCAAAACCACCCTGACATATCACCTAACCCCAGTGAGAATGGGCCCACATCACAAAGTTCCAAAGTTGCAGAAGCTGTCGCAGTTGTGGACAGAAGGGAACACTTTTACGCTGTTGGTGGGACTGCAAACTAATACAGCCTCTTTGGAAAAAAGGATAGAGAATCCTCAACGATCTCAAGTTAGACCCCTGTTTGATCCCGCAATCCCATTACTAGGCCTCTACCCAGAAGAAATAAAAATCCTTTTATCATAAGGACATTTGCACTAGATTATTTATTGCAGCTTGATTTACAACCACCAAGATGTGGAAACAAGCTAAATGCCCATTGACTCAGGAATGGATTAACAAGCTGTGGCATATATATACACCATGGAATTTTATTCAGTCATAAACAAGATGGAGACTTTACATCCTTTGTATTAACCTGGATGGAATTAAAACATATTATTCTCCTTAAAGTATCACAAGGATGGAAAAGTAAATATCCAATGTACTCAATACTAATATGAAGCCAATAGATGATCTGCACCCACATAAGAGAAAAACTCAATTCAATTCAAGCTGGGGAGAGGGGGCAGAGAGGAGGAGGGAGAGATTGGTGTGCTCCGACTTAGTGGGCACTATGCAGGGGTCTATGGCACGCCTTTTAGATGCAGGACACAACTACAAGAGGAACTCTACCTAACATATGCAAATATTGTAACCTAGTTGTTTGCACCCTCATGTTAAACTGAAATAAAAAATAAATTGAATTGTAATATAAAACTTGATCTATCATAGACAACATATACTTCCAATTGGATTATTATATATTACTGTCTAATAATACAACACAACAACATTGTGTAATAACTTGAATTCTTAATCCAGTTTAAGAATTAAACACTGGCTCGGTGCCTGTAGCTCAAGTGGCTAAGGCACCAGCCACATACACCAGAGCTGGTAGGTTCGAATCCAGCCCGGACCTGCCAACAACAATGACAACTACAACCAAAAAATAGCCAGGCATTGTGGTAGGTGCCTGTAGTCCCAGCTACTTGGGAGGCTGAGGCAAGAGAATCGCTTAAGCCCAAGAGTTGGAGGTTGCTGTGAGCTGTGATGCC
>NW_003852457.1:1075930-1109745 GCF_000181295.1 Otolemur garnettii
GGGTAGAGTGCCATGGCATCACAGCTCACAGCAACCTCCAACTCCTGGGCTCAAGCGAGTCTCCTGCCTCTGCCTCCCAAGTAGCTGGGACTACAAGCGCCCGCTACAATGCTCGGCTATTTTTTGGTTGCAGCCGTCATTGTTGTTTGGTGGTCCCTGGCTGGATTCGAACCCGCCAGCTCAGGTGTATGTGGCTGGCACCTTAGGTACTTGAGCCACAGGTACCGAGCCAGTAGGCGGTTTTTGATCATCATTCTTGAGATGTTTGTGGATGTTAAATTCATTAGTGAAAGTTTGATGAGGAATAGGCCAGTTGTGTAATCTCAAAGTATCATCCTACACATTACTTATTAATTACAAAGGAAAAAAATAGTAACTTTGTAGTGGAGAAACTTGGCAGACTGAAGCTTAACCGATTGATCAAAGTTAACATTAATGGAACAAACCAACACTGCATGGCTCCTGATATAATAACTAAGGACTTTTTGTGGTATTTTCTTCTGTTTGCAAAAATATATAACCTTAGTCTAAAAATGAGAAAGCATTGGACAAAATAAAATTGAAGAACATTTTACAAAATAGCTGGCCTGTAGCCTTCCAGTATACATACCGAAGTTGTTAACTTAAAAAAACGGTACCAGCGATCAGGGAAAAATATCTCCCAATACAATGAATTTATTCAGGAGTGAGCAAAAAGGATTATAATTTGGGATACGTAACTATGGCAAGCCATAGGTGCACCTGAAGAGGAGAGTGCCGGGCAAAGCTTTTATTGGCCAAAAGCAGTTCACATAATCTGTTTGGCAGTAGAGTTCATTGGTTTGGAGTCTCAAAGCTAGAGTCAATTCTTTGGTGGAGATCCTGTTACTAGGCAAATGTTCTTTGAGAGCATCTTATCTTAATTGCTATAGTCTAAAGAATGTCTAGTGATAAACCTGGTCACAGAAATACATGCATACGGCAGACACAGCGGCATATTTAAGTTCTAGTCTAGACTGGCCAGCATAACGAGACCCCCCTCTCTAAATAAAAAAAGAAAAAGAAATGTGTGCATATGTGCAAAATGTAGGTGGTGAAAAGCATGAGCTACACGAAGGAAATTTTTGTGGGATTATTTTAGGAAGTCCTTGAGATGGTTCTTATCTCAGTGTGGGTCTGACAAGAGTGATTTCATCCTGGTATCTGCAACTTTCACAAAGTCATGAGAGACAAAGACTCAGACTGTTCTAGATAAAAAGGAAACTAAAAAAGACTTGACAACTAATTGCAACAGTATGATTCTGGACAGAGGGAAAAATAGCTATAAAGGATAAAACTGAGAGGGGAGAGAGAGAGAATGGTAAAACATCTGAGGCAGAAACGTAAAAACCTGGTGATTATGGCTAAAGGGTGTATGAGAGTTCTTGTTGCAATTCATGCCAATTTTCTGTGAGCTTGAAAGTAAATACTGTATATAAAAAGTTAACCTGGAAGAAAAAGTATCCAATGTACTCAGCCTACTATGAAACTAATTTATAGCTTTCATATGAAAGCTATAACCCAATTATAGCCCAAGAATATGGGGAAAGGAGAGAGGGAGGGGAGGGGAGGGGAGGAGGATGGGTGGAGGGACGGTGATTGGTGGGACCACACCTATGGTGCATCTTACAAGGGTACATGTGAATCTTTCTAAATGTAGAATATAAATGTCTTAATAACTAAGAAAATGCCATGAAGGCTATGTTAACTAGTTTGGTGAAAATATTTCAAATTGTATATAAAACCAGTACACTGTACCCCATGACTGCATTAATGTACACAGCTATGATTTAATTAAAAAAAAAAGTTCCCCAAAGTAACAAGTTTTTGAGAACAAAGAACTGATCTTCTTTTAGATGATTTATCTTTTTCATTATGAAATCAATGTGTGCTTAAAGAAAAAAGGGAGGAAATGTATAAAAGTAAAAAGAAGAAAACCCATCAATCACTGACACATTACAGCCCACCTCTGCCTGGGAAGACTTTTAAAAATAGTGTTATTTCAGAAATGTCAACGAAGAGGCAGAAATGTGCTAGGTGGAGAATTTTCTGGACAGAAGGGGCAATACAGAAAAAAAAGAAGTGTGGAAGGGATGGCTTAGGGAAAATAAGAGGAGTCAAGGAACAGATGAGATGAGGAGGGACTTTCAAGGACGAGCGAACAGTGACCCGGGGGATGAGATCAGGACACGTCACAATTTTTCCCGCATGCCAGTTTCCACAAATCCTGGCTTATGGCGGGAGCTTAATACGTATTTCTGGGCTGGCTGAACAGCCCAACGTACAAAAGCAAGCCCTCGCAGCTCTGCCGCGCGCCCTGCGGCTGCGCGGTCAGCTCAGGTCCCAGCCCGCAGCTTTCGGCCGTGGCAGGGGCGGGGCCCGTAGGAGCTGTGACGCAGGCGGAGAACTCAGTTTCCAGGGCAACAGGCGCCGGGCCCCTTTTCTTCCGCTCGCGCAGTGCGTCACTTCCGGTCCTTCCCCTCTTTTTTTTCAGCCTCCTTCAGAGTAGGTTCCGATTGGGATCACGGCGTCAACTTGAGGGTAGCATTGGGAAAGGGCTCTTCAAAACGAGTCTTCGATTCTGGGAAAAGAGAGGGAAGGGCAGGGGCCGTTGGCAAATAGAGGTTGGCTTTCGTCCTCTTGGCCAATCGCTTTCAAATCCGTCCCATAGGCGCCGCGGGAAAATGATGCCTCTGGGCTGCCGACCCTAGAGCATGCGCTCTCTGCCCAAGGATGCTTCGGCGATCCACTGTTCCGGGATTTCCACGCAGCCGAAGGGGCGCGTTGTAGACTTGGCTGCCAAGGGCGGGGCGGGCCAGCGAAGGTGTTGATTGGTCGGTCAAAAGCCTCGGCCCCCTTGGCGGCCTGTGGCGTGCAGGCTCTGATTCATTCATGGGTTTGACTCTGTTTACGGAGTATACACTGTCCGAGTGTGTGCTGGGGTTTTCAGATGAGTCAGACGCAGTTCTTGTCCCAGAGGAGCCCACGCTTCGGTGGACACTAGGTGTTCCCTCCATTCTTACTTTTCAGACTTCTCTCAAGTCTGATGTGATCTGGTTCTTGCTATAGAAGGTGACTCTCAGCCAATCTTATCCGGGACCCCTTCCACTGGTTCCACCACGTGAAGGCAGCTGCTGAGCACTGAAAGGCCAGGTGGAATCCTAGCCAGTGCTCACTCACTGAGCTCCTCCCACCTTACTTTCGCCTCTGAAAGAATAATGCAGACGTCCCCAGTCACTATCGTCATCTTCTGTGGTGGGTTTATTGGGAAGTAACGCGGGCATTAAGTTGAAAAGCATCTGTATCGTTATCTTGCAGAGGGGTTTAAAATGAGGTTTGGCATTCCGAGCTTCCTCCCTCATTTAGCTGTGTGATTTTGGGCTATTCAGGGGAGGCCCATGGTGGTTGTCCAGCGCTGGCTGAAATTTGAATCTGAATAATAAATTTTTTTAAGTTCTATTATTGTTTTTTGCAAACAGTTTCCCTGTGTCCTTCAGGCTAGTGCCGTGGTGTCAGGTTAGTTCACAGGAACCTCAAACTCCTGGGCTTAAGCAACCCTGCCTCAGTCTTCCCAGTCTGCAGGCACCTGCTGAAATGCCTGGCTAATTTTTTTTCTCTATTTTTAGTAGAGATGGAATCTCACTCTTGTTCAGGGTAGTTTTGAACTGGTAAGCTCACGCAATCCTCTCATCTTGATCTCCCAGAATGCTAGAATTACTTGCATGAACCACCACGCCCAGCCTGAATAATACCTTTCAAAAGATTTTAAATTTATTGCTGTTCTTTAAATTTGTTTTGTTTTAGAGGCAGGGTCTCTCTCTGTTGTGCAGTCTGAAGCACAGTAGCACGATCATAACTCACTGCAGCCTTGTACTCCTCAGCTATGTTGTCCTCAGTAGAGTGCTGTAGTGTCACAGCTCACAGTAACCTTCAACTCTAGGCCTTAAGTGATTTTCTTGCCTCAGCCTCCCATGTAGCTGGGACTACAGGTGCCCACCACAACGTCCAGCTATATTTTTGTTGCACTTGTTATCTGTTCTTTAGCTGGCTCGGGCCAGATTTGAACCCGTCACCCTCAGTGTATGTGGTTGATGCTGTAACCACTGTGCTGCGGGCACTGAGCCTGATTCCAGTGTCTTATTTCTTAATTTTTCCATACTCGGGAAGGGAAAAAATTGCTCCCTAAACTAGAAAGACCTAACTTAATGGCTCACAGTGAGGATTATACGAGATATTTATGCCAAGCACACTGTGCATTACTTTCCAGGTAGGAGTTCCATCAATTGTAGCTACCACAATTGTGTTACTGTGCAAAGGTCTAGCCAAGTGACTGGTTGTTGGTGGTGCTAAATAAATAGTTGAACAAATAAATGTCTTCCCTCCTTAGCCTGTGAACTTAGCCCAAGGTGAGACGTGGTACTGTAGACAAGTATCCTCTTGGACTTTATAGGAAAAGAGAGCTCTACAACATAAAAAGGAATAAGAAACTTGTTTTTTTTTTGAGACAGTCTCATTATGTCGCCTTTGGTAGACTGCCATGATATCACAGCTCACAGCAACATCAAAGTCTTGGGCTTAAGCAATTCTCTTGCCTCGACCTCCCGTGTAGCTGGGACTATAGGCACCTGCCACAACGCCTGGCTATTTTTGGATACAGTTGTCATTGTTTGGCAGGCCCTGGCTGGGCTAGAACTTGCCAGCCTTGGTGTATGTGGTGGGTGCCCTACTCACTGAGCTATGGGCACCGAACCAAAGAAACTGTTTATAGCAGTGGATAGGGATCAAAACCTCTGAGAGATGATGACTTGTTCAAGATGGGGTGATCATATCCCCCAAGTGGACACTTTTAGCTAGGACAACAATCACAAAGTGGGATTGTACCAGCCAAATAAAGATATATCGTCACCTTATCCCACACTGTACAAGTAGTATGTGACAGAATTTGTCCTATTCTGTTTCAAGTTGTTTTTTTATATTTTATTTGATCCTAGTAACAGTCCTATGATGTGATTATCCCCATTTAATGGATGAAGACATGTAGTTCTTTTATGTATTTATTTATTTTGAGACAGAGTTGGGTGGTGGTCGGTTGTAATTGTCATTGCTGTTTAGCAGGCCTAGCCCAGGCTCACAGCTGCCAGCTTCAGTGTATGTGGCTGGCGCCCTAGCCACTGAGCTACAGGCACTGAGCCAACATGTAGTTCATGATGGAGCAGGGCTCTGACCTGCAGTTTTAACTCCCTTGTGATAATTATAAACCCCACCACGCCCCTTTGGTATTGTGCTTATTCTTTGAGACTCTATTATGTTTTAGGGAGGGAAATTTTGGGTCAATTTACTGGAGAATTTTCCTTTTTTTTCCTGAGACAGTCTCATGCTGTTGCCATGGGTAGAATGCCATGACGTCATCATAGCTCACAGCAACCTCCAACTCTTGGGCTCAAGCAATCCTCTTACCTCAGTTTTTCTATTTTTAGTAGAGACAGGTCTCATTCTTGCTTAAGCTGGTCTCGAACTCCTGATCTCAAGTGATCCATTACCTCTGCCTCCCAGAGCGCTAAGATTAAAGGTGTGAACCACTGTACCCAGCCTGGAGAATTTTTCTAATAGAGCTTGCTATGAACTGAATGTGTTCTCCTAAAATTCGTATGTTGAAATATAACCCTCAGTGTGATAGTATTTGGTCACAAGGCTTTTGGGTGGTAATTAGGGTTTGAGCACAGAACCCTTAAGATGGGATTTAAGAGAGAGCGCTCTTCTGTGTACCATGTGGGGATACAAGGAGTTCTTTACCTAATAAATGCAATCAATGTAACCTAAGTCTTTGTATCCTCCATGAGTCCCAAACAATAATAATAATTAAAAAAAGAGTTTGCTATCCAGAAGGCAGCTCTTACCAAAACCTAACCATGTGGATACCCTGATCTCACACTTCTAGCCTCCAGAATTGTGAGAAATAAACATTTTTTGTTAAAGTCTACAGTGATTTTTATGGCAGCTCAAACTTACCAGGCAAAAGGCCACATCATCAAAGCCTGTTAGGAATTTCATAGAGGGGATCTGGTGTGGGCATCAGCTTGGATCTGATTATTTTAGAGGTTCCTTCCAAAGTTAGGTGTCTAGAAATTCCTGGAGGGCAGGCTTTGTATATTCCTAAATTATTATTGTTATTATTATTATTTGAGACAGAGTTTCACTTTGTTGCCCTTGGTACAGTGCTGTGTCATTATAGCTCACAACAACTTCAAACTCTTGGGCTCAAGCAATTCTCTTGCCTCAGCCTCCTAAGCAGCTGGGATTACAGGAGCTCCCCACAGTGCCTGGCTATTTTTAGAGCCTAGGTCTC
The DNA here is from genome assembly GCF_000181295.1 of Otolemur garnettii. NCBI lineage: Eukaryota > Metazoa > Chordata > Mammalia > Primates > Galagidae > Otolemur > Otolemur garnettii. The sequence goes on from NW_003852457.1 coordinate 1,082,295, forward strand.
ACTCTGGCTCAGACTGGTCTTGAACTTGTTAGCTCAGGCAATCCAACTGCCTTGGTCTCCCAGAGTGCTAGGATTACAGGTGGCAGGTTCGAATCCAGCCCAGGCAGGCCAAACAACAATGACGGCTGCAACCAAAAAATAGTCGGGCGTTGTGGTGGGCGCCTGTGGTCCCAGCTACTTGGGAAGCTGAGGCAGGAGACTCGCTTGAGCCCTGGAGTTGGAGGTTGCTGTGAGCTGTGATGTTACAGCACTCTACCCAGCGGGACAGCTTGAGGCTTTGTCTCAAATAAATAAATAAATAAATACTTGCTGGCTTAAAGCAGAAGCACTGCCTCAGACCATTTTTCCGTTGCTGGTATATATGCTGACCACTCTAGTTCTTCGTTATTATTATTATTTTTTTAACCTTCCTTAATGGGAAAAGAAATACATGCATATGATAGGAAATTTAAGCTGAACACTAAAAATACTCAAGGGGAGAGTCTCCCTGTTCTCCCTCTTTCCCGCAGATGCCATTGTTAATTCCTTGTGCACTGTGCACCTTCTAACTCAAGTGTGTAAGTCTCCTCTCTCTCTCAGCTTTTTTAAAAGCCAGAGGGGTTTAGTCGCAAAATGACTGCCGGCCCCATTTATCAAGCGGGCTTCTTCGCCTTGGCGGTAACCGCAACTGTCCTACCCTCCCAGGCCTGTTCAAAGCCCTCTGTGTGGACTGACTGCTGGGCCCTTCAAAGGCAGAAGTGCCCTTTGACCCGCGAGGGTCTGAGACCAGGCTGAGCCTCGAGCACCTGCGGTCCGGCGGCGAGCACACCCGGGAGGTTCTCCGCGATAGCACACGCCTCAGCATGTCAACATGCAAAAGTGGGGACGCCAACGTAGCGCTTAATCCCCCGAGACGGCAGAGCTGGCTCTGCGTGGGGGTCGCAGTAGGACTTTGTGCCCAGCTGCGTAAAGGAAGCGAAATTTGAGCTGCGCGCCTGCGGGAACTGGTAAATGGCAAGGACGCAGGACAAGCCCTTTCTTCCTGGCACCCCACACCGCAACACAAGATTTGCCCTCCGCCTCGGCTCCACCCACTCCGCCTCGGCTCCACCCCTCCGCCTCGGCTCCACCCCTCCGCCTCGGCTCCTCCCCGTCCGGCTCCTCCCCCGCCCGGGCCCGCCTCCATCCTCGTCCCTCCTTCTTTTCCTCTCTCTTCCTCCCCCTCTCCCTCCGCCTCCTTTCAGTCGCTTACTTCCATCGCGTCTCTCTCAAAACCCGGCGCGGATCGCGGGCCCGGGACTGGACCCCGCGCAGGCGCAGGAGCGGCGCCGGCTCGCTTGCCAATCGGAAGCGCCAGCCCTGAGCCAGGGAAGCGGCTGCAGAGGTTGCTCTGTCCCGCTGCCCGCCAGGCGGTTGGCTCCTGCTCCGGGCCCGGGCCACCGGCTGTGTAAGTGGTACGTGGGGGGCTCCCGGTGACGGAGCCCGGGCCGGCTGAGGGGAGGGCCGTCTGTGTCCCCGGCGTGCGAGTCGGCGTGTTCCCGCTGAGGGGCTCGACCCAGCCCACCTGTTCCGGGCCCAGTCAGCCCACACCTGTCCGGGTCCAGCTGTCCAGCCTGGGGTTCAGCTTACACCTGCTTGAGGCCCGGCTACCCCAGCCTGCCGCCCTTCTTACACCTGTCCGGGGGCCGTGTCCACACTCGCTGAATAACCCGGTCTACACCTGTTCCAGACCCGGCCCACACCTGCCATCTCTTGGGCCCCAGCCTTTGCTCTCCTCAGCACGCGCGGCTGTCATCCTCTTCCCCTCCCCGGCTCACGGGGCTCCCTCCGCTCTCGGCGAGCGCCTGCAGGGCGACCCCCGCCCGCCTCAGCCCCGGGCCTGGCTGCGCCCCCTGGACGGGGGCTGGTCCCCCGGCCGCCTTCCCTGCCTAGCGATCCCGAGGCAACCCTTCCCTCCCTGTTTCCCGCTGTATCTCTTCGGGGTAAAAGTGCCTGGAATCCAGCTGGGCGGATTATAAACAACACTGCATCCTAGTGTTATAAACAACACTGCATCCTAGTGAAGGCTTAAGGAATGTGGCAACAGGGTGCTGGCTTTGAGTTTTCTTCGCTGTCAGTTCTGCTACCACCCCCAGTTTACTTCCCCACATAAATGACTTTTCATTAAGCTGCCTGGTGGTAGGCTGTGGTGTTTGTTGTCCTCACATGTCTTTATAAAGAGAGCGACTAAAATGCTGAAAGCAGGGTTCCGTTCAGCAGAAGAGATGCCTGTGACACCCCCTTTCCGGTTTAAATGAGTGACTCTCAAGGTATTTCCAGACCAGTTTTATTTTTTAACGTGAAACAATAGCATGATGTTGGAGACTCAGGAATATTGCAGTCCTCAAGATCTCTGGACAAGGTTTTGTTGTGTCTTGTTTTGTATATTTGTTTTTTTAAAATTGTGTGGAAGACTAGGAGCATAACGAGAAAAATAACTATCAAAAAACTTTTTTTTTCTTCTCGGAGACAGAGTTTCACTTTATCACCGTGGCAGCGTCACAGCTCACAGCCACCTCCAGCTCCTGGGCTTAGGCGATTCTCCTGCCTCAGCCTCCGGAGTCGCTCGCACTACAGGCGCCTGCCACATCGCCCAGTTATTTTTTTGTTGCGGTTTGGCCGGGGCGGGGTTTGAACCCGCCACCTCTCGGTATCTGGGGCCGGCGCCCCAAGAAACATTTTTTAAAGTAACAGCTGTATTGAGACATTGTTTACCTACCATAAAGTTCATTTGTTTAAAGCAGTAGTTCTCAACCTTCCTAATGCCGCTACCCTTTAATACAGTTCCTCATATTGTGGTGACCCCCCAACCATAAAATTATTTTCGTTGCGACTTCATGACTGTAATTTTGCTACTGTTATGAATCGTAATGTAAATATCTGATATGCAGGATGTATTTAGGTGACCCCTGTGAAAGGGTTGTTGACCCCCAAAGGGGCCACGACCCACAGGTTGAGAACTGCTGGTTTAAAGTATGCAATTGAATGATGTTTTTAGTATGTCCACTTTTGTGCAACCATTACCATTCCAGAACATTTTCATCACCCCAGAAAGAAACTCCATACTTATTAGCAGTCAGTCCTGGTTCCCTCCTCCTACAGCCCCTGACAGCACTAATTTATTTTCCGTGTGTATGGATTTGCATATTTGGGACATTTCATATTAATGGAATTATACAGCATGTGGCATTTTGTATCTGGCTTTTTTTACTCAGCAATATTTTCAAGATTCATTCATTTTGTAGCATACACCAGCACTGTGTTCCTTTTTATGGCTGAATAATATTCCATTGTTTGGATATACCACATTTTGTGTATCTGTTTGGCAGTTAATGGATATTTGTGTTGTTTTAAATTTTTAGCTGTTATGAATAAGGCTGCTGTGAGCATTACTGTACAATTTTTTGGCATGCCTTGTGTTTTCAGATCTCTTGGCTGTATACCTAGGAAAAGCATTGCTGGTTTTAACTCTTAACTTTTTGAGAAACTACCGTGTTGGAGAACGGTATCTTTGATTTTTTTTTTTTTTTTTGAGAGGTCTCAAAACTCTATTCTGGGTGACGCCTGTGGCTCAGTGGGTAGGGCACCGGCCCCATATAGTGAGGGTGGTGGGTTCAAACCCAGCCCTGGCCAAACTGCAACAAAAAAATAGCTAGGTGTTGTGGCTGGCGCCTGTAGTCCCAGCTATTTGGGAGGCTGAGGCAAGAGAATTGCCTAAGCCCACGAGTTTGAGGTTGTTGTGAGCTGTGATGCCACGGTCTTCTACCAAGGGCGATAAAGTGAGCCTCTGTCTCTACAAAAATAAATAAAGAAACAACTCATGTTCTAGGGCCTTAAATATCACTCTGTTCATTTGGCAACGCCCAGGGCTTGCTTGCTGTTATGATGAGAGAATACTATTTTTTTCTTTTTAATTTTAAAAAATTGTGATAAAATATACATAACGTAAAATTTGCCTTCTTAAACATTTTACATATACAGATCAGTGATAATTAAGTACATGCATATTGTTATGCATTGATTACCACTATCTACCCAGAACATTTTATCTTTCCAAACTAAAACCCTATACCTATGAACATTAATTCTCCATTTCTTCTCTCTTCAGTCCCTGGAAACCTCCATTCTACTTTCTGGATAAGACAATATGTACTTTTTTTTTAGACAGAGTCTCACTATGTTACCCTCAGTAGAGTGCTATGGCATCACAGCTCACAGCAACCTCAAACACTTGGGCTTAAGAGAGCCTCCCAAGCAGCTGGGACTACAGGTGCCCACCACAACGACTGGCTATGTTGTTTGTTGTTGTTACAGTTGTCATTGTTGTTTAGCTGGCCTGGGCTGGGTTTGAACCTGCCAGCCTGGGTGTATGTGGCCGGTGCCTTATCCACTGAGGTATGGGCAGTGCCAGACAATCCATATTTTTAAAATAAGGCCCTTTCCTCATCTGATCTGGGCCTTAGTTTCCTTCTCTATACATTGTATAACCTTAGACTATATCTATGTTTTATAACTTCTTTTAAAACAATGCCTATCCCAGCACTCTGGGAAGCTGAGGGGGGTGTATTGCTTGAGCTCAAGAGTTCAAGAACAGCCTGAGCAAGAGTGAGACCCCAACTCTAAAAGAAAAAAAGCCAGGTGTTATGGCAGGCACCTGTAGTTGCAACTACTTGGGAGGCTGAGGCAAGTGAATCACTTGAGCCCAAGAGTTTGAGGTTGCTGTGAGCTATGATGCCACGGCACTCAACCCGAGGGTGACTGAGTGAGACTCTGTCTCAAAAACAAACAAAAAATTAACGAATGCCTCCTTTTGAGAAATATGAGCTCCCAAATCTCCTGTCTTCAAGATTTTGATATGTCCCGTGAGCGGTGCCATACGTTTTTTGTTGAAAGTTTATGTGATTTTTTGGTTCTTTCCAAGGTGATTTTTCTGTGAGGAAAAGTCTCTTCAGAGGACCTCTGCAGTGAAAGGGGTGATACTGCCTTGAGAGTGAACATGGTGATATAGGTGTGACCCATTTAGGACCTGGGTAGAAATAAGATATGTTAGGAGGGTGGCACATGTGGCTCAGTGAGTAGGGCGCCAGCCGCATATACTCACTGTGGCGAGTATATGGGTGGCGAGTTCGAACCCGGTCCTGGCCAAACTGCAACAAAAAAATAGCTGGGTGTTGTGGCAGGTGCCTGTAGTTCCAGCTACTCAGAAGGCTAAGGCAAGAGAATTGCCTAAGCCCAAGAGGTGGAGGTTGCTATGAGCTGTGATGCCATAGCACCCTATTGTAGGGCAACAAAGTGAGACTCTGTCTCTAAAAATATATGTGTGTGTGTTAGGCTAGGGATTCCTTTATTTTTTAATTTAATTTTGTTCATACCCCTCTATTTATGCGTGTTCTTGAAGTTTGTAGAGGATGAGTGTTAAGATCTAAAGTCCACCATGGGATAGATGGCCCAGGATCTGCACATCCTGAATTAAAATAGAGCCTAACTTCCACTAGCTTCATGGTAAAGCTGCTTCTGCCATGGGTATACTTATAAGGATAAGCATACTTATAGGGACAGCAGATTGATTTCTTTGTTTAAGATGGGGTCTTGCTCTGTTGTTGCCCAGACTGGAATGCAGTGGCACACTCATAGTGTTCTTAACCTTGAACTCTTGGGCTCAAGTGATCTTTCTGGTTTCATCTTCTAAGTAGCTGGGACTATAGATACTCACCACCATGCCAAGTTAATTAAAAAAATTGTTTTTGCTGGAGACAGGGTCTTGCTATGTTGTCCAGGGTGGTACTGAACTCCTGGCCTCAAGAGATCCTCTGCCTTGGCTTCCCAAAGTGCTGGGATTATAGATGTAAGCCACCATGCCTACCAAACAACAGAAATATTTATTGAGTACATCTTGCAGAGAACATGTTTTCACACTCCTTGCACGATATAGGGAGCTCATTTAATCTCAGTAAACTTTCATAAAATTAGACTTTTTATTTTGAGATATAATTACAGATTCGTATTAGTTGTAAGAAATAACACAGAAAAAGCCTGTGTACCCTTTGCCCAGTTTCCCCAGTGGTACCATCTAATAAAATGATGGTACATTATCAAAAGCAAAATATTGGCTCACTAACCCTTTAAGGTATATGTTGTTATTCTCTTTTTCTTTTGCAGTTTTTGGCCAGGACCAGGTTTGAACCCACCACCTCCAGTATATGGGGCTGGCGCCCTATCCTTTGAGCCACAGGCACTGCCTGTTATTCCCATTTTTATTCATGATTAAACTAAGGTGACTCGATTTAACACTGGTAAAGTGGGACACCATTGACGGTGGGGGGCAGGCTTTGGTGTGTTCCTAATTAAAAATTTGGTCTATATGGAGCAACAAAAATTTTCATAGAATGCAAAAATAGTATTGTAATATATATTTTTCAATTTCAAAGTAGTACAATTTACAAATATACTACATTAAAAATTATGTATAGTATTATCCTTTGGCATATTTCTCATTTGAGTGAATTTTTTTTAGTAGATTGCTGCTGTTGTTTAAAAGGTCATGAAATTTTTCACAAGAATTTGTTAAATTATATTTCACACATAAAATGGCTTTCAAAGTCTCAACACTTAATTGTTATTTTTCTGATGTCCACACTATTTACCGTAGAAAAAACGCATTTAGTCACAACATTAGTTCCTGGTAAGGACAGGGCGTATCCCACAGTTTTTAGTGCATTATTGTATGGAACATGTTTGGTTTCAAAATGATGAAATATTTCTAACCATTTGTTCTCTATTGTGATTTTTTGCTGATGCCCAAGTTTTAACCTTTTCCTTATCAATATATTTTTTAAATAATGATACCTCGTAAGTCATAAGTGTCACTTTCAAGGCCAGCGCTAGGCTTTTTGCCGCCACTATAAAATATAAATAATATGAGTACTGTCTGTTAAATTCATGAAATAAATAAATAAATGACTTACCTAAATTATTTGAATAGCTGATTTGTTGACAGTTACAAAATGTTTTCATCGTTGCCAATGCCAAAAAATGCCGTTGTTCATTAAGTCCAAACAATGGTGGTCGAATTCTAACAACTGATCAACAATGCGAACTTTGATAAGCAGTTCTCGATAATCAGTTCTCAACAATTATTTGTTATTATTAAAGTTTAACTTTGTAAAATTAACAAAAATAATATAAAACTCCTATCCTGGCGAAATAGCCACATGGCAGCTAAAAACCGTATGTATATTCCCTTCCTGTTCTCCCACCATTCCCTAGCTTGTCATGCATTCTTTCCAAAAATCGGGACTTTTTAAAAATGCCGCAGGATAAGGGACAAATTGTTAAAAATTGGGACTGTCCTGCCAAAAGCGGGACGTCTGGTCACCTTAGACTAAACTGGGGGTCAGGAGAGTGTACAGACTTGTCCCAGTTCACCTAGGAGTTGAATATCATCTCTGACTACCAGGGTGTGAAATTTCCTTCTAACTGTCTAGGGCTGGGGCAGCCTTCGTTTGATTGGTTATTTGTTCATTCATTCATTCATTCCTTCAACAAACATCTATTGAGTAGCCAGATTCTTTCAGATAGTTATCTAATTTGATTCTTCAGCAGCACTGAAAGTCAGCACTTTATTTTTATATCTGGAAAAACTAGCTCGGAGTGATTATAAAACTCATTTATAAAGGAGGGTCAGTATATTTATTTGTATAATCCCTCCTTTTATGCCAGGTACTGTGCTACGTACTTTACATCTGCAGCCTCCTTTAATCTGGATGCAGTTTCAGAAGGCAACTGTGTTTTTTTTTTTTGTTGTTGTTGTTAAGACAGAGTCCCACCCTGTGCCCTGAACAGAGTACAGTGGCATCATAGCTCACTGCAACCTCAGACTCAGGCTGTGGGCATCCTGCTGCTTCAGCCTCTGGAAGCCGCTGGGAGGGATTACAGGTGCTTGCTGTGGTGCCTGGCTAGGTTTTTCCGTTTTTTTGGAGTCAGGGCCTCACTCTTGCTCAGGCAAGTCTCGAACTCCTGAGCTCAAGCAATTCTTCCTCTTAGGCCTCCCACAGTGCTGGGATTATAGGTGTGAACCACCATGTGTGGCTGTTTTTTTTTTTTTTTTTTTTTTTTTTAGTGCTGTGGCATCATTCACAGCAACCTCAAACTCCTGGGCTCAAGCTATCGTCTTGCCTCAGCCTCCCCAGTAGCTAGGACTGGGCACCTGCCACTGGCCCAGGTAATTTTTTATATATTTTTTAGAGACGGGGCCTCCCTCTTGCTTAGGCTGGTCTAGAACTAAGCTCAAACAATCCACCTGCCTCAGCCTTCCAGAGTGCTAGGATTACAGGTGTGAGCCTCCGTACACAGCAGGAAGCAAATTTTATCATCTCCCTTATTTTGTAGCAGAAGAGCTCAGGGAGACTGGAATTCAATGTAGATCTGATTGACTGTGGGTTTTTTCATCATATCCTGGTGAAGGGGTGGGGGCAATTATTCATATGTTCTTTCATTCATCCAAGAACCATTTTTGAGCATTGCCTCTATACGACTATCTAGTTAGGTGGTGGGAATAGAAAGGTAAGAAGCAGCTCCATTTCTGCAGAAATTCAAAACTGAGTCCGGGAGACCCAAAACCTGCAGTTAATAGGACTGTGGTGAGAGCTATGAGAGCAAAGGGAGCACAGCCTAAGGAATTAGTTTCACAGCCTGCGGGGGGCTTACCTTGCCTTCCAGGGAGGAGCTTCGGGATTACCGTATCCAAAGGATGCCAGCAGCATCCAAAACCGTGCGTCTGAAAGCCTCGTTTTCCTCTTTGGACAGGAACTTCGAAATGAGCGTCCCCGACTACATGCAGTGTGCAGAGGACCACCAGACTCTGCTCGTGGTGGTCCAGCCGGTCGGCATCGTCTCTGAAGAGAACTTCTTCCGGATCTACAAGAGGATCTGCTCCGTGAGCCAGATCAGCGTGCGAGACTCCCAGCGAGTGCTCTACATCCGCTACAGGCACCACTACCCGCCCGAGAACAACGAGTGGGGTGACTTCCAGACGCACCGTAAGGTCGTGGGCCTCATCACCATCACAGACTGCTTCTCGGCCAAGGACTGGCCGCAGACATTTGAGAAGTTCCACGTGCAGAAGGAGATCTACGGCTCCACGCTGTACGACTCCCGGCTCTTCGTCTTTGGGCTTCAGGGGGACATTGCGGAGCAGCCCCGCACTGACGTGGCCTTCTACCCCAGCTACGAGGACTGCGAGACGGTGGAGAAGAGAATTGAGGACTTCATTGAATCGCTCTTCATTGTGCTTGAGTCCAAGCGTCTGGACAGAGCCACCGACAAGTCTGGGGACAAGATCCCCCTTCTCTGTGTCCCGTTTGAGAAAAAGGACTTTGTAGGACTGGACACAGACAGCAGGTAAGTTTACCTAGAGACTCGGGTTCCTTGGCTTCCTGGCTTACATGAGAAGGGAGAAGGTACTGCAGTGAGGAGAAGAAAGGTGTTGCCCCTTGGCTTCTAAAACCTGGTTAGCCCGAGTCTTTCAGGGTTAGCGGTACACTCAGTCCCCTCTCCCAGGGGTATCCCCAGTGGGGCTCCAGGGAGCTGCGCCCAGTGCAGGAGCTGCAGCCACTTGCTGTCAAGCACCGGAAATGAGGTTGGTTGGGATGTTCTGCGAGTGAAATGCATACCCGATTTTTTTTTTTTTTTTTGAGACGGAGCCTCAAGCTGTCCCCCTGGGTAGAGTGCCATGGCATCATGCTCACAGCAACCTCCAACTCCTGGGCTCAAGCGAGTCTCCTGCCTCAGCCTCCCAAGTAGCTGGGACCACAGGCGCCCGCCACAACGCCCGGCCATTTTTTGGTTGCAGCCGTCATTGTTGTTTGGCAGGCCCGGGCTGGGGATTCGAACCTGCCACTTTAGGTGTATGTATGTGGCTGGCGCCTTAGCCGCTTGAGCCACAGGCGCCGAGCCTGCATACCCGATTTTGAGACTTACTATTGAAAAAAGAATATTAAATATCTTTCTAGTATTTTTTATATAAATGTGTCAAAATGTCTGGGGTGGTGGCTCACACCTATAATCCTAGCACTGTGGGAGGCTAAGGCAGGTGAATTGCTTGAGCTCAGGAGTTGGAGACTTGTTTGAGTGAGAGTGAGATTCTAATTGTGTGTGGGGAGAGCCTGTAATCCCAGCAGCTTCTAGAGGCTGAGGCAGCAGGATGTCCATACCCTGAGTCTGGGGTTGCAGTGAGCTATGACACCATTACACTTTGCTCAGGGCATAGGTTTGGACTCTGTCTCAACAACAACAAAACAACAAGGAAATAAAAAGAAAATAATAAAAAAAGAAAATGATAAAAGTGTCAAAATGATAGTATCTTAAATATACTAGATTAAATCAAATATTTTATTAAAATCAATTTAACTGTTCTTTACTTTTTATTTATTTATTTTTTGAGACAGTCTCATTAGGTCACCCTCGGTAGAGTACTGTGGTATCACAGCTCACAGCAACCTCAAACTCTTGGGCTTAAGTGATGCTCTTGCCTCAGACTCCCAAGTGGCTAGGACTATAGACACCTGCCACAACGCCTGGCTACTTTTTATTGTTGTTGTTCTTGTAGTTGTCATTGTTGTTTGGCAGGCCTGGCCAGGTTTGAACCTGCCAGCCCTGGTGTATGTGGCTGGCACTCTAGCCACTGAGCTATAGGTGCCGAGACTGTTTTTCACTTCTTAAAATGTGGCAACTAGAAACTTAATTTAGTTATGTGGTTTGCATTTTGTTTTATTTATTTTTTGAGACAGAGTCTCACTCAAACTCCCTGGGGTTCAGTGCTATAGTGTCATAGCTCACAGCAACCTCAAACGCTTGGGTTCAAAGTAGCTGGGACTACATGCACCAGACACAACGTCTGGCTATTTGATTTTAGAGACGGGATCTGTCTCTTGCTCAGGCTGGTCTTAAACCAGTGAGCTCACGCAATCCGCCTGCCTCAGCCTCCCAGAGTGCTAGGATTACAGGCGTGAGCCACCATGCCTGGCCTACCCTTTTTTTCCAGTCTCATACCTTTGATTCCTAGAGGAAGCGCTGAATCTGCAGAGGTAGGAACCAGGTCTGGGTTGGACTAGAGGTAGGTAGAGCCTGCATCTCCTGGCTCCCAGACTAGGTATAGTGAATGTCTTAAGCTGCCTTCTCCTGGTGGCTGCCATATCAGATTCCTCACTACGGAGCAGCCAAGGTGAATATCAGGATGGCAGAAAGAGCCTCAGGGGGTCCCTCAAGAGCTGCCTTACACCAATGGAAAGTATGCCTGTATTCTCTGTATACCAAGGACTGTTGAGTAGGGCAGGAAAAGGTCAGTCTGCACTTCTTGCCTGCTATTAATTCAGAAACTTTACTGAGAACCAGAATTACAGATTTGTTCTTCGTTGAGATTTCTTCCACTCCTCTGTTTCACCATGCTGGCATGGTGGCTGTCTGGCAGAGGGGGATGAAATGCAAGCTTGGCAGCAACCGTGTGCCAAGAGGGGGCCCTTTTGCCAGGGAGAGTGCGGTGTAGCTGTGTCACTCACTGACCACGTGGACGTGGACGTGGGCAGGGTGAATCTGTCCTCTCCTGTAGGAATCAGCTGTGATCCACAGGTGAGGGTTAAAGGGCACAGTGTGCATGCTGGCGTTGTGCCTGCTGCAAAGTAGGTGCTCAGTGTGTTTCTTGAATTTATCTAAGATTTATCTAAGTCAGACAGTGACTTTCTGGTTGTTGGTACATCTGGGGAGAAAATATAGAATTAAGAAAACAAAATCCGAGTCCAGCCCTAGGAGTTGGAAGCACAGAGTTGCCCTCACACCTGTTTGTAGCACTTCACAGGGTTTGGAAGGAATTTTTTCTTTCTCACCCAAATGTGTATTTGGTTTAAGAAAAGGGAATGTAGAGGTGGCGCCTGTGACTCAAAAGGGTAAGGCGCCGGTCCCATATGCCAGAGGTGGCGGGTTCAAACCCAGCCCTGGCCAAAAATGCCAGAAAAGGGAATGTGACTTATCATAAACCAGATCTGTGCTTAATTCTCACGGCAGCCATCTGATTTACTGTGAGTGCTCAGCCTGGCTGCTGTGGGGCTAAGGCAGCAAGATTTAGAAACCTGGGCAGGCACCGAGCAACAGAGCTGATGTGCTCACTGGGTCTGACTCCAAAGTCTAGGGCCTTCCCACCTTACCTTGCTGCACACTGGTATGCCTGCTATGCCTCTTAAAGAACCCACACTGCCGTAAGGGTGGGCAGGCACCTTCATTTTTATAAAGTGGTACTGCATAGCGTATACAGTATGTGTATTCCTTTGACTGGTACCTTCTTCTTTTGCCAACATGGGACACCAGTGATGTTTTTCATTCACCAACTTCTTGGTTGTGAGGTTGCAGATTCACTAATGAATACCAGCTCTTTTGTCCCCCGCCTTTTTTTTTTTTTTAAGAGACAGAGTGTTAACTCTATTGCTCAGGCTGGAATGTGCAGTGGTATGATCATGGCTTCCTGTAACCTTGAACTCCTGGGCTCAAGGGACCTCCCATCTTATCTTTTTTATTTTTGTTGTTGTTGTTCTTTTTGGCTGTGGCTGGGTTTGAACCCACCACCTCTGGCATATGGGGCTGGCGCCCTATTCCTTTGAGCCACAGGTGCTGCCCATCCACCTTATCTTCTTAAGTACCTGGGACTATGGGAGTATAGTACCAGGCCCAGCTATTTTTTAATTTTTTTGTAGATACGGGAGGGATCTTACTATGTTGCCCAGGCTAGTCTTGAACTCCTGGCCTCAAGTGATCCTCCCACCTTGGCCTCCAAAAGTGCTGGGATTACAGGCATGAACCACTGTGCCTTTCAAAATCTATGCTCACAATTGAGCAGGAATAAAGAAAGTGTATTGGGATGTGGTGCCTCACACATAGTGGGTAATAACTGACTAGAGTTTACTGAGAGCCTTCATGTGCCAGACACAGCCCTAGGCACTGAAAAATACAGCAACAGTAAAACTGCCCTCAGGGCTGCTCTTTCTACTCTAGGGGTCAGTCATCGTTTGGGCTTCAATGAGGTAATGACTCAAGTGACCTCAAATTAAATATATTCTCCTTTGATAGCTGCTAATTGGTTAGGGTTTCACTGCTCCGTAATTCTCTAATTTGTAAGTGGAGATTTGGTGCAGGAACAGAGGCTTGCTCTCACCTACAGTTCTTGGTAGGAGTGAGGAAAGTGTCTAGCCTGAGATGAGATTCTATTTTGTAGCTCAATAGGAAATTTCTAGATGTGCGTCCAGGTTTGATTTGACACACTGGCCACACTGATAGAGTCTATGACAGATAATTATAACTTTAGGTTCTAGACTTCCCAGTAACACTAGGTGCAGATGTGCTTTACCTAGACCTTCACATGTTCCCCTACTCATTAAATCCCATGGTCAGTTCTTGTAATGTGGTGTTGTAGCTATCAAAGTTATTTTTGTTCTTATGTGTTTCTAATTTTTGCTTGTTCCTCTTTCTTTTCTTTTTCTTTTTCTTTTTTTCCATCATACTGCCCTGTGAGTGTGTTGTTGGGTCTGAAAAGGTAGGCTGTGAACACATTGCATTACAAACAGCTAGATTTCCCCATGTGCTGCCCTCTGATAGCCTTCATCGCTTTAAACAAAAACTTACTGCTGCTTATATCCATATGTTAACTGAGTAATTTTTTAATTTTTTACATGTTTTTAATTTTAGCTTCTTTAGCACACAGCCTAATGGGGTCGGATATTTGTTAAAATATTTGCTCTGGGACAACTTGTTTGGTCTTTAGTGTTTGGTAACAAATAAGCCTTTATTAATTAATTTTTTTTTGAGGAAGTGAAATGCTAATTGATTTAGTTGGCTGCAGAAGGATTTTTATGGCATATTTTAACTGGGAAGGTCTCAGAGTGCCATGCCTTGCCTGGCCCTGGGCTTCTAACGAGCACATCTGGCACGTGATTCCCGGCTGCGGCTGCGCTGTGCATGGGGTGAGGGAGCAGCTGGCACGGGAGTGTGCTGGCGGCAAAGGGAGCTGTGGGAGGGAGCGTCTGCCCGCTGTTCTTTTGCTTTTGCCTTGAGCATGCTATTTCCCCTTTGCCTTCACCTCAGCAACTCTCCCCTACACGGGGGCAGAGGCCATTCTAAAATTGACACTAGTCTTTTGCCCTCCCTTTATAAGGGCTGAAGTATTTTTCTAAGTATCATGAACACAGCCTTCTCCTAAATAGGCGGTTCATTTAGATCGTAGGGACACGAGGACCTCTGTAATTGACCACTGGTTTCTCTCTGCTCCTGCCCTGAGAATTCAGAGCCAGACTCGCTGCTGTTCACCTGTGGCCATCCTACAGGCCTTTACTTGTATCAGACTTATCTTCTCTTTAACCCTGTGAAGGCAGGGAGGCTGTTTCTGTCCGTTAAGGATAATGACCATCACTGATGGCACATGGTTTGTGTTACCAACTTAGACTCCCCAGCACCTATGGTCAGTCTGCAGGACAGGCTTTGGCTGACCTAGTGCCCACCCACCCCATTTCATCTCACTGCAGGGAAGGGTCCCCACTTTTGTACTGTCATCACCAGTGTGCTGCTGGGGGCCTTGTTTCTTCTTTAGTGCTCTGGTCTGAGTGTGGGCACTTTCATTCTTCATTTACTTTGTCTCATTTGAGACAGGCCAGGCTTTCTGAAATATGCCATTACATTCTGGGGTGGGAGGACATAAAAGAAATTGAAGTAGCAAGTATAAGAAGTAGGAGCTAGGCTTGGTGCCTGTGGCTCAAGTGGCTAAGGTGCCAGCCACATACACCTAAGATGGTGGGTTCAAATCCAGCCCAGGCTGCCAAACAACAAACAGCTGCAACCAAAAAAATAGCCAGGCATTGTGGCGGGCTCCTGTGGTCCCAGCTACTTGGGAGGCAGAGGCAGGAGACTCGCTTGAGCCCAGGAGTTGGAGGTTACTGTGAGCTGTGATGCCATGGCACTCTACTCAGGGGGACAGCTTTTTGAGGCTCTGTCTCAAAAAAAAAAAAGTAGGAGCTATTCAGCTTGGAAAATGCCAGGCAGGGATCCTGGGTTGGCTGATTTATCCTGGGCTGTGGGGCCTTTCCTGCTGCCTGCTGGATCCCAGGACCGATGTGAGGACGGTTGGTCTGGGCTCCCCTCCTCACCTGCTCTTCTCTGGCAGGACAGTCACCAAGATCATTACCTAGGAACTTTTCTGGATATCACACCCTGTAGAGTCCAGAGCATGGGAGAACTGTGAATCCTTATCCTCGGTTGTCCTCTTGGCCTCCTTTGTAACAGACAAGTGCCTTTCTAAGGGACCTGTGCTGGGAGAGCCCTCCCACATTACCGAGTGCCCTCCGGGTGACTCAGCACATGCTTACTGGCTTGCTGTGCACTGTGCCAGATGCTGGGGAACCAAGTCAAGATGTACTTTAGAGACAGGTGAAGAAAAGACGATGACAGAAAGAGGAAACCAAGTGTGATACTCAGGTTTCTGACAGGAACAAATGGGGATGTGGTGGGGGCAGTTTACTACAGTGGGGAAGACTCGAGGTACATATGGATGTGCTTTTCAGACTCGTATTGGGCATTTAAATGGAGACATTAAAGAGGCAGTTGGATGAGGTAGGGGAAATAGTTGGACTAGACATATACGTGGGGTGTTGTCAGTGTTTAGCCTGTATTTAAAAAAATGAGTGTGAAGAGCTGATCTAGAGAGACTGAGGCAGGAGGAAGGTCCAGGGCTGACTCCTGGGCACTCACCATGACCACAGGGTTGGTGGAAAGCCCAGACCATGGAGGTTTTATGTATTATTCTATGGAGTTTTGGTTTTAGGACTAGCTGCCACTTATCCTAACAGTGCTGGAGGCAGGGTTGCTACTAACGAAATCTGAAGGGATGATGTGGCTAGATTTGTGTTTTAGGAAGATTGCTCTGTAGGCAGGAAGGAGGCAGTGAGCCCAGGTAGGGGCCCCAGTTGGGTGGGAGTGGGCAGAAGGTAGAGGGGATTCTTCCTTGAGGGAAGGAAGAGGGGTGTGAGAGGTGGCAGGGTTCCCAGCTGAACAGGTTGTTTTTCCCATGGCCTGAAAGGACACGCTGGAGTGGGGATCTGAGGGAACAAGGGAGAATTGGGAGAAGGACCATTGGACAGTTCTGGAATAGATCTTTTTTTTTTAACAGTACACTTAAAAAACCAAACCTCTTATGAACATTGATAGTTAATTATCAAGGAGGCAGTTCTTTTTTATTCCTTGTAAGTGTGAGGCACTGTATCGGGTGGATACGAGAACAGATTAGACAATCTGTCATCAGAGGATTCATACTTCCTAGGGGAGTAATACAAGATTGAAAGGGAAGAGGGGAGGGCACCAGCTAGCCACCACTCCTTCCTAGCCCACTTGTGTCACACTGACGGTCACAGGGGTGGTAACAG
This sequence comes from Otolemur garnettii, assembly GCF_000181295.1. Lineage (NCBI taxonomy): Eukaryota > Metazoa > Chordata > Mammalia > Primates > Galagidae > Otolemur > Otolemur garnettii. The sequence goes on from NW_003852457.1 coordinate 1,098,764, forward strand.
GCCCCTGTGCAGAGAGGGAGGCATTCTTACAGTGCTTCAGCTTTACACAGCCAGTAAGCCAAGCAGCAGCATTCGGACTTAGGGTCATCAGACTATAAACTTGTGTTCTCCACTAATTCTGTCATCTTGTTATAGAAGTACTTCAGTTTTGGAGCCTTTCAGAAAAACTCCCCCCAAAATTTGTCTTGCTTGAGTGCTATGGATTGATTTCACAAAGATCAGACTTCTTTGAAGGTTAGGTAGCATCAAAGTGTTGTATATTCTGGAGAGATTAAGTTTTCATTTCTGCAATGATATGGTGCAATTAATGCACATATACAAAATAAAACTTAGGAACTTCTAAAGTTTTTTTTTTTAAGAGACAGACTCTCACTTTGTTGACCTCGATAGAGGGCCATGGTGTCACAACTCACAGCAATCTCCAACTCCTGGGCTTAGGCTATTCTCTTGCCTTAGCCTCCCAAGTAGCTGGGACTGCAGGCACCCGCCACAATGCCCGACTATTTTTTTGTTGCAGTTTGGCCGGGGCGCCTGTAGTCCCAGCTACTTGGGAGGCTGAGACAAGACTAGAGAATTGATTAAGTCCAAGAGTTTGAGGTTGCTGTGAGCTGTGATGCCACAGCACTCTACCAAGGGTGACAAAGTAAGACTCTGTCTCAAAAAAATAAAACAAAACAAAATGAAAATTTTTGTCCTTCCTTCCCTCTTATCTCTTTATCTTCCTTCCAAATGCCCTCAGGTCATGGCCTTAATGGAGCGGATAGACACATGCCTATATATACATACATATGTGTCTGTGTGTATATATATATATTTATTTATTTTTATTTTTAAATTTTTTCAGACAGAGTCTCACTCTGTTGCCCTGGGTAGAGTACAATGGCATTGCTTACAGCAGCCTCAAACTCCTGGGTTCAGGTGATCCTCTAGCTTCAGGTTCCCTTGTAGCTAGGACTACAGGTACCCACCACAACACCTGGCTAATTTTTCTATTTTTTTTTTTGGCTGGGGTTGGGTTTGAATCTGCCACCTCTGGCATATGGGGCTGGTGCCCTACTCCTTTGAGCCACAAGCGCTGCCTGAATTTTTCTATTTTTAATAGAGATGGGGATCTTGGCTCAGGCTAGTCTTAAATTGAGCTCCAGTCATCCACCTGCCTCAGCCTCCAAGAGTGCTAGGATTACAGGCATGAGCCATCAAAATACCCGTATTTTAATAATGACTATACAGTCCTGTTGTGGAGGGGTACCCAGCCGAGAGCTACAGGACATTATCAAGGAAGACTTCTAGAGAGGAAGAGGGCTGTGTAGAGTTCTGAAGACAGAATAAGAGTTAGCCGGGTGAAGGGGCAAGGAGGGTAGCTCAGGTGAAAGGGACAGCATGAGCAGAGGCTGGGGCTTGGGGAGAATACTGTGCTGAAAAGTTCTGAGCCAGCCCATGTCCTAGAGTTCAGGGTTAGATGCCCCACTGCAGGAAGATGCTGGAGAGAGCCTGGTCTTAGAAGGCTTTGGAGGAGCTTGGGTTCTTTTTTTTTTTTTTTTGCTATTTTTATTTTTTTATTAAATCATAAAAAGGTAGATCATGTATACATTAATGCATTTATGGGGTACAGTGTGCTGATTTCATATAAATTTGGAATGCTTACATTGTACAGGTTAATATATCCCTCATCTCATTTACTTAATTATTATGTTAAGAGATTTATACTCTATACTTAATAGATCCGACATGTGTCCTTGCAATAGGCGCCATAGGTGTGATCCCACCACTCACCCTCCCTCCATCTGACCTTCCCCCTTCCCTCCCATCCACTCCTCATCCTGGGCCATAGTTGTGATCTATTCTTCATGTGAAAGTGTGAGTGACTATAAATTGGTTTCATAATAGTACTGAGTACATTGCATACTTTTTCCTCCATTCTCGAGATACTTTACTAAGTAGGATATGTTTCAGCTTCATCCATATAAACATAAAAGAGGTAAAGTCACCATGTTTTTTTTTTTTTTTTTTTTTTTGGAGACAGAGCCTCAAGCTGTCCCCCTGGGTAGAGTGCCGTGGCATTATAGCTCACAGCAACCTCCAACTCCTGGGCTCAAGCGAGTCTCCTGCCTCTGCCTCCCAAGTAGCTGGGACCACAGGCGCCCGCCACAACGCCCGGCTATTTTTTGGTTGCAGCCGTCATTGTTGTTTGGCGGGTCCGGGCTGGGGATTCGAACCCGCCACCCTAGGTGTATGTGGCTGGCGCCCTAGCCGCTTGAGCCACAGGCGCCGAGCCAAGTCACCATGTTTTTTAAAGGCTGCATAATATTCCATGGTATACATATACCACAATTTATTAATCCATTCATGGGTCGATGAGCACTTGGGCTTCTTCCATGACCTGGCTATTATGAATTGAGCTTCAGTGAACAATCTGGTGCAAATCTCTTTGTTACAAAGTGATTTTTGGTCTTTTGGATATATTCCTAGTAGAGGAATCGCAGGATTGAATGGCAGGTCTACTTTTAGATCCCTGAGTATTTTCCATACTTCTTTCCAAAAGGGACGCATTAGCTTGCATTCTCACCGGCAGTGCAGAAATGTTCCCTTTTCTCTGCATCCACACCAACATCTGTAGTTTTGGGATTGTGTTATGTGAGCCACAAATACTGGAGTTAGATGATATCTCAAAGTGGTTTTGATTTGCATTTCTCTGATGATTAAAGATGATGAGCATTTTTTCATGTGTCTGTAGGCCACGTACCTATCTTCTTCAGTGAAGCTTCTGTTCAAATCCCTTGCCCACAAAAAAATAGGATTACTTGTTCTTTTCTTATTAATAAGTTTGAGTTCTCTGTGGATTCTGGTTATCAAACCTTTGTCAGAAATATAACGTGCAAATATCCTCTCCCATTCTGAGAGCTGTCTACTTGCTTTACTTACTATGTTCTTGGCTGTGCAGAAGCTTTTTAGTTTGATCAGATCCTAGTAATTTTTGGTGTTGCTTAGATTGCCTGGGGTGGGGGAGACCTCCTTATAAAGTATTCTCCCAGGCCAGTTTCTTCAACTGTTTCCCCTGCACTCTCTCCAAGAATCAGGCAAGGTTGCCCATTGTCTCCACTGCTTTTTAACATCGTAATGGAAGTCTTAGCCATGGCAATCAGGGAAGAGAAGGTGATCAAGGGTGTCCAAATAGGGTCAGAGGAGATCACAATTTCACTCTTCGCAGATGATATAATTTTATACCTGGAAAACCCCAGGGACTCAACTATAAAACTCTTAGAAGTGTTCAAGGAATACAGTAGTATCTCAGGATACAAAATCAGCACTCACAAATCAGTAGCTTTTATGTATACCAATAATAGTTAAGCTGAAAAAACAGTCAAGGATTCTATTCCTTTTACAGTAGTGCCAAAGAAGATGAAATATTTGGGAATTTACCTAACAAAGGATGTGAAAGATCTGTATAAAGAGAATTATGAAACTCTGAGAAAAGAAATAGCTGAAGATGTTAACAAATGGAAAAACATACCATGTTCATGGCTGGGAAGAATCAACATTGTTAAAATGTCCATATTACCCAAAGCAATATATAATTTTAATGCAATCCCTGTCGTACTTTAAAGATCTGGAAAAAATGGTACTTCATTTTGCATGGAACCAGAAAAACCTTGAATAGCCAAGACATTCAGAAATAAAAACAAATCGGGAAGAATCACGCCCCCAGACTTTATACTATAAATCTATAGTGATCCAAACAGCATGGTACTGGCACAAAAATAGAGAGGTAGATGTATGGAATTGAGAACTAAGAGATGAACCCAGACTCTTATTATTGTCATTTGATCTTTGATAAGCCTATGAAAAATATAAATTGGGGAAAAGATTCCCTATTTAACAAATGGTGCTGGGAGAACTGGCTGGCGACTTGTAGAAGACTGAAACTGGACCCACACCTTTCACAAAAATTGACTCACTGGATAAAAGATTTAAACTTAAGACATGAACTATAAAGGAGCTCGATTTTTATTAAAACTGATGACAGAGGGAGTCAGTGAGGAGCTTTAGCAGGGAGTGACCTTTGGTAAAGCGTTCTTGATTCTACCTCTGCTGGTAGTTCTGCCAAAAGAAGAGACTGGGATGAGCCAGAGCAGTCTGTCCCTTTGAGACCCATCTGTTCACTTGTTTATTCATAACAAACACATTTTGAGTATCTAAGGGAGAGGAATGGACATACAATGTTTATTTATTTAATTATTGACAGAGTTTCACTCTGTCACCCTCGGTAGAGTGCTGTGGTGTCACAGGTCACAGCAACCTCCGGTTATTGGGCTTAGGCGATTGTCTTGCCTCAGCCTCCCAAGTAGCTGGGACTACAGGCACCCTCCAGAATGCTCGGCTAGGACATACAATAGTAAGCAAAACATACTTGCCTTTTTGGAGCTTACAGATATGAGAAACTGATTTATATAAAATATTCTAGAACACAGGAAGGAAACCTAACCCACAGTGCAGAGGTTGGACACAGGGAAGTCTTCCTTGAGAGACTGGCAGCTGAAATGAGCCCGAAGAAGCGTGGAGCACTGTGAGGTCCATGCAGATGGTGCCTGGTGCTGGAGAGGCTGTGGCATGTGGGGAGAAGAGGTCAGAGGGCAGGCTGTGGTGAGGCTGGTCAGTACAGGCACTCGTGAGCCATGTGTCTCCCCAGGGCTGAGTTGGGGCTTGTGGAAGGGTTTGAAGTGGCGGAGGGACATAATCTGGTGTGCACTGGGAAGGCCACTCTGGCTGCGTGTATAGAAGCAACAAAGGGAGAAACAACAGAGTGGGGAGGGTGGGAGACCAGACAGAGGCTGTCGAGGTGGCCACGTCTGCCAGGGAGGGCTGGAGCAGCACAGACGTAGTGTCTCCTCGGAGGGGGTTGGTTAGCAGGGGCCCTTCTGACACTGTCTGGTGGCCACGTCTGCCAGGGAGGGCCGGAGCAGCACAGACGTAGTGTCTCCTGGGGGGGGGGTTGGTTAGCAGGGGCCCTTCTGACACTGGTGGCTGATTAGGAAGAGGGCATGTGACGGCTGGGTTTCTTCATCCCTCCTCTCTGCCTTAGGTCACTATCCTGGTCCAAGCAATATTTGGAACAGAAAAGCTAAGTTCCAGGGCGGTGCCTGTGGCTCAAAGGACTAGGGTGCTGGCCCCATATACCAGAGGTGATGGGTTCAAACCCGGCCCCCGCCCAAAAGAAAAAAAAAAAACGCAAAAAAAAAAAAAGCTAAATTCCAGAGTAGTCAAAGAGTTTGTTGAACTTGTTAGAGTTAGACCTGATGGCATTTAGCTTTATATTCAGATCTGTCAGTAACATTCATTTAGTTAGAAATGTCACATCTTCTGGATTTCCATAGGGTGAGAGAAATTTTCTTGGGGATGGAACATTTAATGCAGCTGTCATTTTTCTTAAAAAAAAGTCAAATCTCTTAAGGAATTTATTATTTAAAAGATGAGAAATATTTTAAAATGATGAAGATTTCAGAATAGTTAGTTGCGTTGATTTCTGAATTGGTACAGAATCAGAAGCCCTTGCATTATTTAATAGCATATCCTTGCCAGTGTGAGCTGTTAGCAAGTACCCCAGGCCCTGCCCTCTGAGAATGGTATTAAATCTTGCTCTGAAATAGGGAAAAAAAAAGTTCTTGTTCCAGGCATTATGGTGGCTGTCTGTATTCCCAGCTACTTGGGAGGCTGAGGCAAGAGAATCGCTTAAACCCAAGAATTTGTGGTTGCTGTGAGTTGTGACGTCATGGCACTCTACTGAAGGTGACTTAGTGAGACACTGTCTCCAAAAAAAAAAAAAAAAAAAGATCTTGTTTGCTAAAGCCAAATGGTTGGCTAATAATATGCAGCATATCTCTCTTTATAAAATAATAATATGTTTGAAGTTAAGAAAGAGGAACATAATTGATTTTTTAAAAAGCTGAAACATAAACTTTCTTATGCTAATGCTGCAATTGGAAAATCTTAAAAGAAAAACCCTATTCTCATTGTATAAGTGAAGTGGTAGATGTCCCATGTACCTATCACCTCTAATAAATCCCTTGGCAGTCAATTTTTGAAGTCAGGACCACTCTAGCTCACATCACTGGCAGTGTTTATTGCTGGCTTTCAATTATAGAACCTAATGTTGCCTTCTTAGCAATTTTTTAGTAGTGAGAGAATTGAATAGTGCCTTGTCAGGTTTTAGGTGGGAGTCATGTGGTAATAATGATGCATTTTTGTTGCATTTATTTTGTAGACATTACAAGAAGCGGTGCCAAGGACGCATGCGGAAACACGTGGGGGACTTATGCCTTCAGGCGGGGATGCTGCAGGACTCCCTGGTGCATTACCACATGTCGGTGGAACTGCTCCGCTCTGTGAATGACTTTCTGTGGCTGGGAGGTAAGATTATCTGAGGAAGATGATCTGATATGTAATTATTTTAAGTGTTGAAATAAGGTGTTATTTGAAATAAGAGGAAGCAGGAAAACAAAGTCTCTAAAAAGAAAGGATGAGGGGAAAAGCTGGCTGGCCTGTGTTGGTTGCCATGAGGAGTGTCTAGGGAAGCACCCTTGCTGCCTCTCTGTGCTCCTCCCTGGCCTTGGTGCTGTCCTCTGGAGGAGGATTTCCACACCCTTTTCCTGCATGACCCCTGCATGGCCTTCTTCGTGTGCTCAGAACGTCTTGCCCTCTGCTAACAATGCTGTTCCCCATGGTCTTCATCTCTTAACTCATTCTCTAAAACCTCCTCTATATATCAGATGATGAATGAATAAGCAGGGTGTGAAATATTATTCAACCTTAAAAATGACTGAAATACTGATACACGCTGCAGCATGGTGCTAAGTGAAAGAAGCCAGATACCAAAGGCCACATATCATGTGATTGCATTTATGTGATGTGTGCAGAGAGGCAAATGGATGGAGGCAGCTTTCCTGATTGCCAGGAGCTGGGGAGAAGGAGAATGAGGAGTGACTGGTAGTAGGCATTAGGTTTCTTTTGGGTGATAAAAATGTTCCAGAATTATAGTGAAGCTGGGATTATAGGTGGGAGCCACTGTACGTGGCTAATCCTTAGCAAGTTTTAAGAGTATCAAGGAGTTTTGAGACCAAAAGTTTAAGAACTATTGAATTAATGAATAAAGATGATAAAGATGAATACTGTAGCACAATTTATAAGATGTGTGGCCTAGTTTGAGATTATCAGGATGTAACTGTCAATGAGGGAAGAACCAGATGTGCCGCAGGTAGGTGTAGCTGCCTCTGAGGAAGAGATAGATGTACAAGTGTTTGCTTCAGCCCCAAAATGAACAGGTGCATTTAGAATATATGGTATGGAAAGGTGTTCCGGACCTGATTTGGTGGTATTACTCTTAAATATTTTCAATCTAGAACACTTTCTGCTACACATCTCTATAGCTCTAGAACCTGGCACAGAGTCTGGCACACAGTGTATGTAAAAATGTTGGTCACATGAGTAAATGAGTGAGGAGCCAGGCCTTGTGCATGGTAGGAATGTTCTGTGTGGCCACCTTGGTATGTGGGTGGGAAAGTAGGTGGCAAGTTCCTATTTGCAACAAAACTTGTGATCTTTAGGTTTTATCTTTGTTTTGGGGAAAAATGGACATTTCCAAATAATCCAACTGTTCAAATCATTCTTAACCACTAGTTTGAGCTAATGATGGACCACTAACATTACTAATTATACTTTTTTTTTTTTTAATGCCCAGCTGCCCTTGAAGGGTTGTGTTCAGCTTCTGTCATTTACCACTATCCTGGTGGGACTGGTGGTAAGAATGGAGCTCGGCGGTTCCAGGGCAGCTCACTTCCTGCTGAAGCAGCCAACAGACACCGGCCAGGTGAGCTCCACTTGTTTTTGCAGTCTTTAAAGAAAGCAGGAGCAATTTGTTACCTTTTCCTCTGAGTTCGGCTTGACTAATGTTTAAATATAGTATAAAATCTATTGTCCAAAATCTTGCATGAGACATTTCCTTCTGATTTTATTGAATACATATGGCTTTTATTGAACATCATTAATGGGTTACAATGATTGGTTGATTTCTGGAACACTTAGATAAAATTTTATTTTGTAACAGACTTTAACTTCTATGTCTTTTTTTTTTTTTTTTTTTTTGCTGTTTTTGGCCAGGGCTGGGTTTGAACTCGCCACCTAAGGCATAAGGGGCTGGCGCCCTACTCCTTTGAGCCACAGGTGCTGCCCTTTTTTTTTTTTGGAGACAGAGTCCACCATGTCTACCTTGGTAGAGTGCTGTGGCATCACAGCTCATAGCTCACAGCAACTGCAACCTCAAACTCTTGGGCTTAAGTGATTCTCTTACCTCAGCCTCCCAAGTAGCTGGGACTAGAGGCGCCTGCCACAACACCCAGCTATTTTTTGTTGCAGCTGTCATTGTTGTTTAGCTGGCCCAGGCCAGGTTTGAACCTGCCACTCTACGTGTATGTGGCTGGCGCTGTAACCACTGTGCTACGGGTGCCGAGCCTGTGCCTGGGTCTTTTTCACAATTTCCAGCTAACTCTAGAGGTCACTTTTAACAGGTCATTCAGGGTATGGGGCTATTTCTTATTTTCTTGGTTGATGAAGTTTTCTGAACGAGTTAAGTTTGATTTGCTTATGTATGTTAGTACCAGTGAAGAGGGAAAGATCTTGGGAGGATTAGATCCATGAATGCTGAATGAACTTGCCTGTAATGGCTTAGTCATCCTGCTACAGAAGTCATGGAGATAATAACAACAGGTGTAGAGCTCAAGGCCATAGACAGAACTGCTGGGTATTTTTGGTCCATTAAGACCTTTAGATATTTTTTTCCCCTAAAGAGAAAAGAAGGTAGTTAATACATTAACTGCCATGTGCATTATGAACTATTTTTCAAGTTTTCACATTACTTTTTGCATTATTAACTTTCAAGTTTTTATATTGCTTTTTAATTGGTATATGTTTTAGGATCGTTTTGTTTTCTAAGTTTTTATTCTATTTTCATAATAAATATTATGGCTCCAAGGAAAATTTTTGGAGCTAATTTTTTATTTTTTTGTGTGGTAGTCAATGTGCTAAAATATATATTGTGAGTTTTTTTCTTCGCCTAAATTATATCCCCCTCCCCATGTTCAGCTAAGAATGCAGAGACCACTTTCATGAGCTTGTTATTGGAGCCCCACACTCTATGTAGAGCTGCTTAGTGAAGCCAAGGGAATAATTCTTGAGGATACTTGGTCAATCTTCAGCAAAAGGGTCCTGTGGGTGGTGTCTCAGTTATTTGAGTGTAATGTGAAGCAGGCTGGGAGGTGCTTTTGCAAGTCTGAAGGTTCAAGGTAGGTGTGTCCTGCTTCTGGTTTCCTGTGCTGTGACCTGACGCGGCTGTGCTCTGTCAGTGATCACCTGCATTTCTTCCTTTCTGCCTTGTCTCTGGTAGGAGAGAACAGCACTTTAAGTTTCACTGTTTTCTCTAGTCAGTCACCAAATGCTAAAATCTAACGCCTGCAGAATTGTGAAAGCAGGTTTAACTTTGTAATTAAAAGAAGGTCTTATGCACTTTCTAGGAGTGCTTTTGGTTGGAGTTATTTTTTATTTTTTATTTTTTTAAACCATGGCTTGAAGAGTTGTAAATATGTTGAAATTGTCCCACTGTGATGTGATTAGTGAGACTGATAATTTCAATTTTAGGGTAACATTTCAATTTTTCCCTTTCCTGAATTAAGCTTAAAGAACTTGAAAAGCTGCTCTGTCTGTAGTAGAGGAACGTCTTTTAGATTTGTGTAGAGTGAAAACTTGGGAGCTTTTTGCTATTTATTTATTTATTTATTTATTGAGACAGGGTCTCACTTTATTACCCTTGGTAGAGTGCTGAGGGCTCATAGCACCTCAGACTTTTGGGCTTAAGAGATTCTTTTGCTTCAGCCTCCCAAGTAGCTGGGACTACAGGCACCCCCCACAACGCCCAGCTATTTTTTTTATTGTAGTTGTCGTTGTTTAGCAGGCCTGGGCTGGGTTCGAGGGGCCTGCCAGCCCCAGTGTATGTTATGTGACTGGTGCCCTAGCTGCCTGAGCTACAGGTGCTGAGCCAGCTTTTTGCTTTTGAAGATGTCTACTGCAAAGAATATCTGTGAAGGAGATGCGACTCTCGTTTAGGAGCTCAGCAGTGATTTGAATGTCTTTGATGAGGACAGCATCCAGATCTGTTAAATAGGCCTGATCTCACGGACAGGTGGATTATCTTATCTTGGGTATTGATCTCAAGATTACTCAGTTTGTAGTGGCAGCCTCATCTCACATCAGGAATTTATGGCATCTGCTACCTGAGAGAAAGACCAGACAAACGGATTATTTCTTTGAATTTCATGGAATGAATATGTCAGGTCCCCTTTCAGCAGCAAAACAGCAGGCATAGAGATGTCCTTTAACATCAGTGTGACCTGAACTGAGTTTTTAAATCTCTTTCCCCTCAGTTTTCTTATCTGTAAAATGGGGAAGATAGTAACAGTCCCTGTAAAGGGCCTAGAACACCTCTCACCTGGCACTTGATTATTGTAGCTGATTATCACATTTGAATTCAGGAATACTTTTAACAGACTCTCAACATCTCAAATCCAGATAGCATAGTTTTTAAGCAGCTTTCTCCGAAAGGGAATTGTTTCCTTCTTAGAATTGAGTTATCTTAGTTTAAAAAACAGTTCTATAGTCCCTGCCTCTTTTTGCTTTAATTCTTCTTTTGTTTTAATTTTATAAAAACTTTACTTTCAGGGCAGCGCCTGTGGCTCAAAGGAGTAGGGCGCTGGCCCCATATGCCAGAGGTGGTGGGTTCAAACCCAGCCCCGGGCAAAAACTGCAAAGACAAAACAAAACAAAAAAGCTTTACTTTCACAGTACTCAAAGGATAGGGCCATTAAATCTTTATTAGGGAGACTTTTTTTTTTTTTTTTTGAGACAGAGCCTCAAGCTGTCCCCCTGGGTAGAGAGCTGTG
>NW_003852457.1:1109848-1149669 GCF_000181295.1 Otolemur garnettii
CATTGTTGTTTGGCGGGCCCAGGCTGGATTTGAACCTGCCACCTTAGGTGTATGTGGCTGGCGCCCTAGCCACTTGAGCCATAGGCGCCGAGCCTATTAGGGAGACTTGTATACGAACCTATAAATCTAAAATTAATGAACAAAACTTACTTTACTTAAAAATTAATAGGCTGGGCGTGGTGACTCACGCCTATAATTCTAGCACTCTGGGAGGCCAAGACTGGTGGATTGCTTGAGTTCACAGGTTTGAGACCAGCCTGACCAAGAGCGAGACCCCATCACTAGTAAAAAAAAAAACAAAAAAACAAAAAAACAAGTTGTACATAGTGGTAGACTCCTGTAATTCCAGTTACTTGGGAGGCTGAGGCAAGAGGACTGCTTGAGCCCAAGAGTTTGAGGTTGTGTGAGTTATGATGCCAGGGTACTCAAGCCAGGGGGATAGAGTAAAACTCTACCCCTGGGTAGAGTGCCATGGCATCACAGCTCGCAGCAACCTCTAACTCCTGGGCTCTAGCGATTCTCCTGCCTCCACCTCCCAAGTAGCTGGGACTACAGGTGCCTGCCATAATGCCTGGCTATTTTTCGGTTGCAGCCATCATTGTTGTTTGGCAGGCCTGGGCTGAATTTGAACCCAGCAGTTCAGGTGTATGTGGCTGGCGCCTTAGCTGCTTCAGCCACAGGCGCTGAGCCCCACCCCAACCCCCAAATTAATAGGACCATCTGGAAGCAATCTAAATGAAAATGCTTATTATCGACTTACAAATGTTTCTTCTTTATGGCCTTTTCTACTTTGGGTTTAACATTGTTGTTGTAATTATCAAATAACTATAAATTATTCAGCACAGCCAATGGCTTCCCCTAGGCTTTCCCTCTCAGCAGGTGGATGAGGGCAGGCATCAGTGGCTCCATTTTGCAGGTGAGGAGACTGAGGTTGGGTAACGCCCTAAATCACTCAGCTGGTGAGTGGTGGAGTTAGGATTTGAACCAGGGTTGGCTTGACCACAAAGTGTGCATTCTTAAACTGCTACTGCAATCAGCCTCCCCTTGACGCATTGCCTGAAAGTCTGAGTTCATAATTGACAGACTTCAGTGGTCTGTGCCTAACTAGGCCTTAGAAGAAGGAATACCAGTGAGAATATGAGACAGAGTGACATGGATTGAAATTGTGCCTTTTATAAATTTTTTTTCCAGCTAACAACCTAATATGGTTAACATTTATATTTTGTTAGCTTTTTTTTTTTAGAGAGAGTATTACTTTGTCACCCTTGGTAGAGTTCCATGGTGTCACAGCTCACAGCAACCTCCAGCTCTTGGGCTTAGGTGATTCTCTTGCCTCAGCCTCCCGCCACAACACCTGGCTATTTTTTTTTTTTAATTGCAGTTTGGCTGGGGCGTGTTCAAACCTGCCACCCTCGGTATACGGGGCCAGTGCCCTACTCACTGAGCCATGGGTGCTGCCCATTTTTGTTAGCTTTGTAAGTGCTAAAATAACACATTAAAAATGATTACAGTGGCTTGGCACCTGTGGCTCAAGGGGCTAAGGCACCAGCCACATACACCTAAGGTGAAGGGGTTTGAATCCAGCCCAGGCCCACCAAACAACAATGATGGCTACAACCAAAAAATAGCCAGGCGTTGTGGCGGGCGCCTGTGGTCTCAGCTACTTGGGAGGCTGAGGCAGGAGACTCGCTTGAGCCCAGGAGTTGGAGGTTGCTGTGAGCTGTGATAACACAGCACTCTACCCAGGGGGACAGCTTGAGGCTCTATCTCAAAAAAAAAAAAAAAATTACAGTGCAAAAAAGTGGCTTTAAAAATCCAGCCATTGCTAATGACTTACTGACTTACTGCTTCTTTTTCTCTACTGATGCTTGTTTTCTTTTTTGAGACAGAGTCTCACTATGTTGCCCTTGGTAGAGTGTTGTGATGTCACAGCTCACAACAACCTCAAACTCTTGGGCTTCAGTGATTCTCTTGCCTCAGTGTCCCAAATAGCTGGGACTACAGGCATCTACCACAATGCCTGGCTTTTTTTTGTTGCAATTGTCATTATTGTTGTTTAGCTGGCCCAAGCTGGGTTTGAACCTGCCAGCTTCCATGTATGTGGCTGGTGCTGAAACCACTGTGCTACGGGCTCTGGTTTTTTTTTTTTTTGAGACAGAGTCTCCCTTTGTCACCCTCACTAGTGTGCTGTGGTATCATATCTCACAGCAACCTCCAACTGTAGGGCTCAAGATCTCCTCCTGCCTCAGCCTCCAGAGTAGCTGGGACTACAGGCACTTGCCACAATGCCTGGGTCTATTGATGCTTGTTAAGAGAAAAAGTTACCCTGAATTGGTTTTATGCAGTGTTTAATATGGAAGAAAAGATTAAGTTAGTGAATTTTGAATGTAAAAATCTATGCTCTTTTCTTTCCTGATGATGAATATATGTTTTGCAGGACTTAGGACTTGTCAGCTTTGCTTTTATGGCCTAAATATATTTTCTCATTTGTGAAACTAGTAAATATTACTTACTTTGTACAGTTGTGAGAATTGTATGCCGTGTATACAAAGCATCTATGAGGTACTCAGCAGAACTGAGCTGTTACAGTGATGTAAGTTGGTTGGAAGCATCAGCTTTGCACAGTGAGGATGGTGGTTTATTTCTGATGCATATTCAGTACATACATGCATATAATATATGTGAATGTGATTTAAAGTGATTCAGATTCAATTATGTTTTTGTAGTGTAGTATGAGTTGATGAAATTAGTGTTATTCTAGTAACATAGGGAATAGCTAAATTACTTTGCTAAAAACTTAAAAAAGACCAGTGTGATGGCTCTGGCCTATAATCCCAGTACTCTTGGAGGCTGAGGTGGGTGGATTGCTTGAGCTTAGGAATTCAAGACCAACCTGAACAAGAGGGAGACCCCATATCTACTAAAAATAGAAAAACTAGTTGGGCACTATGGCAGGTGCCTGTAATCCAGCTACTTGGGAGGGTGAGGCAAGAGGATCTCTTGAGCCCCCAAATTTGAGGTTTTTGTGAGCTATGATGGCACCAGGGCACTCTAGCCAGGAGGACAGAATGAGACTCTGTCTCAAAAAACAAACAAATAATGTATAATCCCAGCACTCTGGAAGGCCCAGGTGGGTGGATTTCCTGAGCTCACAGATTTGAGACCAGCCTGAGCAAGAGTGAGACCCCATCTCTTAAAAAATAGCCGGGTGTTGTGGTGGGCACCTGTAGTCCCAGCTACTTGGGAGTCTAAGGCAAGAGAATTGCTTAAACCCAAGAGTTTGAGGTTGCTGTGAGCTGTGATGCCACAGCACTCTACCCAGAGTGATAGCTTGAGACTCTGTCTCATTAAAAAAAAAATAAATTGATACATTGAGCTATTTTTTTGGGAATTAGCTTATCTTTTTTGTGATTGAAGAAAATTTTGATTTTTTCCCTTTAACTTGAATAGGTTAAAGTAATAGAAATGTTCATTTGACATCTGTTGCCTTTCCTTTGTAAAATATGGTAGAAGGAATAAAAGGAGATGTTGCTGACCAGATCAGGTTATTTAAATATATAAATAAATGTTATATTTCAACAAAATTGTATGAGTAATAGTTGCCACACCTTTGGGAAGGTTTTTGCCAATACTCAGGCTGTTTACTGATTGAAAAACACAGACATGAATTTTATGACTTTGGAGGTAAGTGTAGATCAAGGCAACTTTCAGTATAACACAAAATATAAGGACTAGTAATACCTGGGTATGATGTCTTGCTCCTGTATTCCAGCTACTTGGGAGACTGAGGGGGAAGGATTGCTTGAGCCCAAGAGTTTGAGACTATCCTAGAAGCATAGCAAGGTACCCATCTCAAAAAAAAAAAAAATCTAGGAGAAAGCCCTGCTACTTATTGCTAAAAGGACAAAGTCACAGGGTCTCAGCTTCCTTACATGTAAAATGAAGAGACTGAGTCAGAGTACCAAGATTTCTTGGTGTTCTAAGATTAGTTTCTACTGTAAGCCTATGACTTTTGTTTATATTTAGAGATTTTAAAGCTTTCTGCAGAAGTGCTGAATACCACTCCCTTCCCCAGTGCAGAATTCAGTATGCAATAGCTGATTTTCTAGTTATAGTTTCTGAGCATCCTATTTGGAAAAAAACTCACTGATCATTTTTTATTTCACCTGCGATTTATTTTGTTACATCTTTTCCAGCAATGTGGGAATACTTTTCTGGCCATAGGTGGTGCTATTGCACCATTTTTTTAAGGTCCTAATTTTCCTGTTTATAAATGACAAGCAAGTTTCCTTTAATTTGATTTTTTTGTTGTTGTTTAATGCTTCTGAATAGCACCATGTCCACTGTATTGGATACCTGGAAAAAGTATTCTAGTTATATCTTATTTTTATCCTGTCATCTCAGCGTGAAAATTTCAGACGTGCTGTGTGAACAGTGGGGAAATTGGGCTTTTCTTCCAATACTGATTTTATAAAAGAGACAGAAGCTGTCTCTGAAGCACCTTAAATCTGAAAAGAGTATTAAACCTCCCACTGCTGTATGCTTATTAGTGGGTGGTATTTTGGTGTCATGGAAAAAGCCAAGTTCAGCTGATTTACTGACTTGTGTTTGAATGCAGTTGCTACCACTTAACCCTGCTAAATGCTTCAGTTCCTTCTTAGTGTTTTCCTCATATGTGACACGGGGCTGCCACTACCTGCTTTGTAGAATTAGATTGTATGCAAGGTGTTTCACTTAGTGGTCATTTCATAAAACACCTCATAACCATTACCTATTTGTTATTTTGTGTGAGGCCATCATTTTATAGCTTTTTTTTTTTTTTTTTTTTTTTGAGACAGAGCCTCAGGCTTTCACCCTGGGTAGAGTGCCATAGTATCACAGCTCACAGCAACCTCCAACTCCTGGGCTCAGGTGATTCTCCTGCCTCTGCCTCCTAAGTAGCTGGGACTACAGGCACCCACCACAACACCCGGCTATTTTTTTGGGTTGCAGCCATCATTGTTGTTTGGTGGGCCTAGGCTGGATTTGAACCTGCCAGCTCAGGTGTATGTGGCTGGTGCCTTAGCTGCTTGAGCCACAGGTGCCAAGCCCACTTTATAGCTTTTTTTGGAAATAACTAAGGAATTAAAATAGGAAAAAATGGTTTTATGAAGAAAGATTCAATCAAAAGGAAAGAGGCCAGGCACAGTGGCTCATGTGTATAATCCCAATACTCTGAGAGACTGAGGCAGGTGGATTGCTTGAACTCAGGAACTGGAGGCTTTCCTGAGCAAAAGTGAGACCCTATTCTACTAAAAATGGAAAAAACTAGCCAGGCGTTGTAGCACCTATAGTCCCAGCTACTCTGGAGGCTGAGGTGAGAGGATTGCTTGTGCCTAAGAGTTTGCGGTTGCTGTGAGCTGTGATGACACCATGGCACTCTTCTCAGGGCATGAAGTGAGACTCTGTCTCAATTAAAAAAAAGAAAAGAAAAAAATATTTGTGAAGGATCAGTAGTTCCTATAGCCATGCTTTTTGTAGCAGTAGAGATGTGGCCAGTAGATTCCTCTTGAACCTACCATAAGTCACAGAAATTATTTGTAAATTAGTATATGATGGAGCTTACAGGGGCTCGATATTGACACTCCAGTTTTCTCTAACAATCAGTTGAGAGATGAAATGAAACAGTAAGCAAGTAGAGAATCAGAATGTCACCTTTATTACTGATACAGTGACGTTCTCCATGGACTTGAGGGATGCAGGAAACTGAGTATCTTAATATTGTATCCCAGGTCTGGAAAGACTGAGCCAGTTCCAGGCAGCTGTGGACCACGGCAGGCCTTCCTATGAGTGGACTCCTCCCTGTCAGGCTTAGGGTAGGAGAGTAGGCAGCACTCAAGGAAAAATGAGAGTTTTACATACCTAGCTTATCTCCCCAACTCAGTAATCTCGAAACTCACTCCATTTGTGTGGGGGAGGAATAAGGGTGGACAGGGTTATGGAGATCAGAGCAGTGGGAAGCAAGTGCTCCTTTCCCTACAGTATAAATAAGTGGTGGGAAGATCAGGAGGGCGCTCCCCAAGACTTTTTAAATAGAGAAATTAAAGATATCCTTTGGGACAGAGACTAGCAAGGAAATACAAAAGACGGTTGGAATGGAGATTTGTAAAATCGCCTCAATAGCTAACAGTACAGTGCTATATACTATTTTAAGTATTCTATATAAACTAATTTCATCTTTTAATCATCACAACAACCTGGTACGGTCAGTTAGATTATCATTCCAATTTTATAATTGTGGAAAGTGAGGCAGAGAGGTTAAGTAACTTCACCAAGGTTGTAGAATCAGTGAGAGGAAGAGCTGGGACATTGAAGCCCTGGCAGGCTGGCTGAGCTCCCAGAGATTAGCTTCCCAGGTGTTTTGAGGTGTCAGCCTATCTATAGTTCTGTGTGTACGTATGTCTGTACATTGGTCAGAGGCTGGCTAGCCTAGGAAGGGTGGCAAAGGGGACATTGGTGCAATGTCTTGGCCACTGTGCAGGGCTGTGTGCGGTGGTTCAAGTTAGTTGCTTGGGCAGCAGGCCTGTCCCTGTCGTTGGTGTAGAAAGCCCCTCTTGCTCTCCCTCCGGTCTTGCTTGCCACATCACCTCCTGCCTTAGCTATTGAGGAGAAAATGTGCTGATTGTTGAACCCTGATATTTTCATCTTACTAATAATTTTATGTTTCCTGTAGCATTAATAATTAAACATCCAGTTTTTCTATATCAATCTCTTACAAGTTTGGTCACTGTGAAATTATTGCACTAGGGCCTAATGATATTGATAATCAAAAGATTGACAATAGTGATAATGACTCCAAGGCATCAGAAGTTTGAATTCTGTCCCCTATTTAAAGGGCATGCCATAGAATAATCTATTTGATCAGGTTTTTCACAGAAGTTTGTGGGGTCATCTCAAAATCCAGACTTTCCCAAGTTTCCACGTAGCAGAGCCTCCTCTCAGTGCAGACCAGTCACCTCACTGTCACGGGTGTGTGGTGGTGGGCACTCCTCGGCTCCTCTGAGCTTCCCTCTCCTCATATGCAGTGCAGGGTTAATAATATCTGTCTACTTTGTGGAGCTGCTCAGAGAGTCACCCATGGTGTTAAGCATTGTGTTTGACATAGACATGATATTCAATAGAAAACACCTGTTTTTTTTTTTACTTAAAATATTTCAAAGCAAATTATGTAATAAAAACATGTGCCCCTCTAATATTCTGAAAATTTTTTTTAAAAATAAAAAAAGTAGTGACAACACCCCCCCCCCAAAAAAAGAAATAAAAAGAAAATGCTTGTTATTTTATTTTATTTTAATTTTTTGAGACAGAGCCTCAAGCTGTTGCCCTGGGTAGAGTGCTGTGGCATCCAGCTTACAGCAACCTCCAACTCTTGGGCTTAAGCGATTCTCTTGCCTCAGCCTCCCAAGTAGCTGGGACTATAGGTGCCTGGCATGACACACAGCTATTTTTTGGTTGTAGTTGTCAGTATTGTTTGGCCCGGGCACGGGCTGGATTCAAACCCACCAGCTCTGGTGTATGTGGCTGGTGCCTTAGCCACTTGAGCTACAGGCACCAAGTCTGTTTTTTATTTTAATGGTTGTTTCAAGATTGTAGTGATTTTTGGTCTGTATTTAAAAACAGAGATTGCTATAAACAAAATAGCTCTTAAATAGCATCATAATCATAGGGTCCATTTTATATATAGATAATTGAATAAGTATGCTATTTCAATAAGAATACATGTTATTGGAACATAACTTTTTGAATCTCCTTACAAGGTTTAAAAATGGTAATATAGCCTGAGCAAGACCTCGTCTCTACAAAAAATAGAAAAACGTTAGCCAGACTTGATAGCATACCTATATAGTCCCAGCTACTCTGGAGGTTGAGGCAGGAGAACTGTGTTAGCCCAGGAGTTTGAGGGTGCAGTGAGCTAAGACGCTGCCACTGCACTCCAACAGAGTGAGACCCTGTCTCAAAAAAGAAAAAAAAAGATAATTGCTAACAATAAACACAACCCTTAGAAGCTAATGATAAACATCTCTTAGGACTAGCATCTCTTGGGGTGTATTTTACCATGATAGGAAATTACATTCTACAGAGAAGTCTAATTAGATTTCATTGATATTTGGAATAGCTTAGTAGATGATGAAGGCTTTCAAAAACTTCTCAGTCATAATAAAGTTTATTGTTTTATATTTTAAACTAACTACAAGCGTGTCTCCTAAAAATTGGAAATCCTTCGCTTGATGCATCCAGTAATTAAGCGTGTGTGTTTGTGTGTGTGTGTTGGGGAGAAGGGAGAGAGAGAGAGACAGATTTTTAGGGGGCCAGTGCAAAATTCCACATAGGCTTCTGGCACCTTTTCTCCTTTTCACCCTCACTCCAAGTGTTGAAATGGAATTGCACAAATAATACTCCTTTGTCAGTTATTTGTGGAAATAAGATATACTTGTTTATGAGCATGAGCTTAGAAAGTGGGGAGGGAAAGAGATGCAGAGGCGCTTTACAAATTTGTTGAGCATATGAGTAACAGTAGCTTTTCTTTTCTCTTTTTTTTCTTCTAAAGCAAAAAGGCACTAAACTTGTAACATACTAATACTCAGAGTTGCTTTTCTGATCATATACAGGTTCCTCAGTTTCAAGGCTATGTGAATTATGAAATGTATTTTAGTAGTTATCTTTAAAAGTAGTTTTGTTTTCCAAATAAAAGACCATAATCTGTTCTTTCTTCCAGGGGCACAAGAAGTTCTCATTGATCCAGGTACATGATCTCTGTGTTTAGTTTTCTTTTGGTTATTTTTGTAAGTGCTTGTTTCATGGTGGTGTGAATGAATGGTTAAAATTTCTGGATTTTGATCTTTGGAACATTCTGATTTAAATAATCTTAAATCAGAACTGTTAAAAACCTGATTATTGTTTGGTCTTTGTTTGATGGGGCACCCTTTGCTGTGTATGTTGTCTGTTGAAGAGGAAAATTCTTCCTCCAGCATGGTTAAGTCAATGATTTGGGAATTGTGCCTTTAATTCTTTGAATGCCTTGAGCATGTGTGTCCTGTTTTGAATTTGTTTGTAGTAATGACTTGGCTCTGTTTCTATGGCTCGTGCTTCCTACAACATGAATTTGAATTCTCTACTGCATTTTGTCTGTGTGTTCTTAACAAGCAAAGACATTTTGCATTTTTTACACAGGCGGCGGGCTTTTCTTTCTCTCTTTTAATACCTTCTATAATTGATAGAACAAAAATCTCTTTTATTACAGTAGCTTATTTCATGATGAGCTGGATTATTTTTTGTTTTGATCAAAAATAATAACAGTGTAAATAAATTTAAAGAATGAAAAACTTTCCTCATTTGAAGGATAAAAATTAGATAGTTGACTCACACAGGCTCAGTGACCAGCACGTTCCCTCCCATCTTATCCTGCATCTGGATTCTGAAATGATGCTGCTCAGCTTTGCAGGTTTCTGTTTTAACATTTGTGTTAAATTCTTTCTCTAGGCTAATGGATAAGTTTCTTGGTAGGGTTTGTGGAAAGTGTAGAGGAAGGACAACAAATGCTTAGTCTTATTTTCAGAAGACCTGAGTTGCTGATGAGAAAACAACTCCATGTAGCTAGGCACATAGTAGGCTTATGTGATGGGGAACCAGGGCTTCCCCAACCAAACCAGCACTGACAAAAATTCACATCAGTGGCAACTGTATGGTAGGCTTACACGATGGGGAACCAGGGCCTCCCCCGCCTAAACTGGCACAGACAAAAACTCACATCAGTGTCGACTGTATGGTAGGCTTATGTGACCGAGGAACTGAGGCCCCCCCCAGCCAACACTGACAAAAACTCACACCAGTGTTGAAAACTCAAACCAGTGTGGTTTTGGGTCATTGCAAGTTATTGGGTCCAGGCTGGCTAGTTATGCCTGATGTAAAATACTTAATTCTAGTCTGTCGATCACTTGAGTGCAGTGTTTTTTTGTTTTTGTTTTTGCTGTTTTTGGCCAGGGCTGGGTTTGAACCTGCCACCTCTGGCATATTGGGGCCAGAGCCCTACTCCTTTGAGCCACAGGTGCTGCCCGAGTGCAGTGTTTTTAAGCCTTTTTTATCTCATGGCACACTTGAACCTATCGTTAAATTTCTATGGCAAACTTGAATTATGTTGATTAAAAAAAAGAGTTAAGGCTCGGCACCTGTGGCTCAAGTGGCTAAGGCGCCAGCCTCATACACCTAAGATAGTGGGTTCAAATCCAGCCCGGCCCGACAAAACAACAATGACGGCTGCAACCAAAAATAGCCGGGTGTTGGGGAGGGTGCCTATGGTCCCAGCTACTTGGGAGGCTGAGGCAGGAGACTCGCTTGAGCCCAGGAGTTGGAGGTTGCTGTGAGCTGTGATGCAACAGCACTCTACCCAGGGGGATAGCTTGAGGCTCTATCTCAAAAAAAAAAAGAAAAAGTTAGAAAAAAAGAATATACTTACTGTGTTTTGAACTTCTTTCAAAAAACATTTAATTAATGATCTTTAAAAATGTTTGTAGCACACCTAAGATCCTCACTTTGGTTATAGGAGCATTAGATGTGTGCACAAGTAGAAGTGGGTTGGAACTATACAAAAAACTAGGCATTTGTTGAGATAAAAAGAGAATTTTGTTTTTTAAATTTCTGACACTTTTTAAACCAAGACTGTACAAGAACACAATTAAGTTAAGAGAGCTGGGAGTAAGAATAAGGATGATTCTGTAGGGTTTTGTTGTTCAGGGTTGTGTCAGGATCTTGCTATATAGTGAAAACCACCGGGAAGGGACCCAGAAACCAGTGTTTGGTGTGCGAGGCCATTTTATGTAGTGATCCCAAATTAGAACAGTGAACTTGGCCTCTGCACAGAAGGCAGAGCAGGGGAAGAGATGAGATGCTGCTCTCTTCAGTTCCTGCCTTCTAGGCGGCTCCTGTTCAGCTGGTGCCCTCTGGCCTCAGTTCCCAGGGGTTTTTACATCAGGACTGACCTGCTATTAAAGTCTTACCTGTCTTTTAAGCATTGGGCCCATCTCTGTTAGCTAAGCCCTAAGTGTGTTGGTTGGAGCTCCTAGGAGCAAAGCCTCTTCGTCTGAACAGCTACCTAACATTCTCTCAGAAAACCCATTCACATGAAGCTGCAACAAAATTACATCACTTTCATTTTATTTTTGCATTTTAAAGGGATATAATGTTTGAAGCAAACTGTTTCAGAATTTATTTTATGCCCACCTTTCCTATAATTATTTCCAGAGCTGAGGGAGAAGAGTTGGAGGTCTTTGGCGTCTCCCTCCAACTTGTCCTCGGCATGGAGCTGCTCCCCTGGCACTTCTAGCACTTAGGACTTTTAGTTCTTTTTTTTTTTTTTTTTTGTAGACAGAGCCTCAAGCTGTTCCCCTGGGTAGAGTGTGGTAGCATCACAGCTCACAGCAACCTCCAACTCCTGGGCTCAAGCGAGTCGCCTGCCTCAACCTCCCAAGCAGCTGGGACCACAGGCGCCTGCCACAACGCCTGGCTATTTTTTGGTTGCAGCCATCATTGTTGTTTGGCGGGCCGGGCTGGATTCGAACGCGCCACCTTAGGTATATGTGGCTGGTGCCTTAGCCACTTGAGCCACAGGCGCTGAGCCAGGACTTTTAGTTCTTTATCTGCATTTTAAAAGGAATGATTCTTTTTTAGAACTCTTTTTTTTCTTATTATTTCTAAACATTTCTTGTACCTGCAGCAGCTACTTCAAGTAAGATGATCTTTTGTCTGGTTTTACTTCACTCATATTTGATTTTCCCATTTTCATGTTGAGGGGAGTGAGTTTCTTTCTATAATAAAAATAGCAACTTAGGCCGGGCGTGGATCATGCCTATAATCCCAGCACTCTGGGAGGCTGAGGTGGGGGATTGCCTGAGCTCACAGGTTCGAGACCAGCCTAAGCAACAGTGAGACCTGGTCTCTAAACATAGCCGGGTGTTGTGGCAGGCTCTTGTAGTCCCAACTACTCGGGAGACTGAGGCAAGAGAATTGCTTAAGCCCAGGAGTTTAAGGTTGCCGTGAACTATGATGTCATGACACTCTCCTGAGGGTGACAAAGTAAGACTCTGTCTCAAAAAAAAATTTAGCAGTTTGTACCAACTGTGCCAGAGGCATTGCTCTTAGGTGCTTAAAAAAAAGCCTTGATAAATTTCACTCATTTAAATTGTAAAATTTCATGTTTTTTAGGATATTTATGGAATTGTGCAACCCTTACCCAGTCAAATTTAGGATGTTTTCATCACCCCAATGAGAAGTCCTGGACCATAAGCGGTCCATCCCCGTTTCCTTCCACCTCCCCCAGCCCTAGGCATCTACTAATCTCCTTCCTTCCACTATGGGTTTACCCATCCTGGACATTTCATATTGTAGCATCATAGCACGCAGGGTCCTCTGTGACCGGCTTCTTTAACTTAACACAGTGTTTTCAAGGGTCATCCTTTAGCACGTGTTGCATTTCCTGTCTTTTTACTGCTGAATAACATTCCCTGGTATTGACGTTCCACATGTTGTTTATCCAGTGTGTTAGTTGATGGTCACTTGCATTGTTTCTGCTTTTTGGCTGTTATGAATAATGATGCCATGAACTTTTGTGTATAGTTCTTGCATGCCCATATGTTTTAAATTATCTTATGTCTATGTCTAGGAAGTGGAATTGCTGGGTCAGAGCAACATGTGCAAGTTCTGATTTCTCTGCATCCTCCTCAAACCTCGTTACCTTTGTGATTCTGGCTATCCTGGCGGGTGTGGTACCTCATTGTGATCTTATAGCCAATGACACTGAGCATCTTTTCATATACTTATTGGTCACTTGTTTATTTTCTTTGGATAAATGTCTATTCATATTATCTACTTTTTTCTTTTTGAGACAGTCTCATGTTGTCCCCCTGGGTAGAGTGCCGTGGCAGCACAGCTCACGGCAACCTCAAACTCTTTGGCTCAATCAATCCTCTTGCCTTAGCCTCCTGAGTAGTGAGGACTACAGGCACCTGCCACAATGCCCAGTTCTTTTTTAGACATGGGTTCTCGCTCTGGCTCAGGCTATCCACCTGCCTTGGCCTCCCAGAGTGCTAGGATTACAGGTGTGAGCCACCACGCTGGCCTTCAGATTATCCACTTTTAATTGGGTTATTTGTCTTATTATTATTGAGGTGTAACAGCTCTTACTATTCTATATACGAGTCCCTTATCAGACACAAGAATAGCAAACATTTTCTTCTATTCTGTGTATCTTTTCTTTTCTTTTTTTTATTGTAAGATACTCAGTGAGGGGGCAGAGACCCAGGTTGCACTGATTGCATTTGTCAGGTAAAGTCCCTCTGATAAATACATCCTGCCTCTTTTCATTTTCTTGATGGTGTCCTTTGAAACATACTGATTTTAAATTTTGATTAAGTCCAGCTTGTGTTTTTTGTTGTTGTTGTTGTGCTTTTTGCGTCTTACCTATGATCTAAGGTATTTTATATAAACTTTATATAGAGAGCAATTTACTCCTCACAATTTAGATAGATAAGTAGTGTTGTTATCCCAGTCTATAGATGAGGAAACTGGAATTAGTTCATTTCTGCATTCCTTACTCTCTAGTAATGATTGTTGCCAGTTGACTTAACAAAGTCACACATGAGCCTTTCTGGTCATGACGCT
Source organism: Otolemur garnettii (assembly GCF_000181295.1). Classification (NCBI taxonomy): domain Eukaryota; kingdom Metazoa; phylum Chordata; class Mammalia; order Primates; family Galagidae; genus Otolemur; species Otolemur garnettii. Next base: position 1,123,541 of record NW_003852457.1, read on the forward strand.
ACAAGTGGAGTCATGACCGCAGAGAGTCCCTGTTAGCAGTGGGGCAGTGTCGACACAGCCTGCGAGCGCCTGCACGGTCGGCCTGGCCTTCCTTTACTTCATTCTGTCTTCTCACAGTGTTCCTTATTGTCCACACATTAGTCAGCACATGATGCTCTTGAGTCATTATCTCTAATGATGGAATTTTGACAAAAGCATCTGTTTGTTTCACAGTGGCAATGATTCCGCCTCTACTAAACCTAAAACCTGCCTGGAACACTGTCTGCAGGTGAATGAGGTGAATGGAGAGAAGAGGTCCCTAATGAGAAAAAAAACTGGCAGGAAAAGATAATGTAGAAATACCTCTGAGGTATATTAAAAACACCTGAAGTTTTGAGAAGAGGTCTACAAACCAAACAAAGATGTTTTCATTAAGTTTATAGATATATTATAGTTACATAGCTGAGTAAATTCATTAACTAGATTTGACAAGAGAAGGATAATATTTATGACTTGTCACAATTAAAATATTCTGTCTCTGTTAAAGTGATTAGTACTCATGAGAAACAAAAATAAGTTATCACTTACATGTGACCTGGGAGCAGTCTTCAGTGTGTGTGTGTGTTTCTGTCTTTTTTGGAGCCTTTTTAGCTTTTTAGTAGCGTACTTTAGAATTCTATTTAAAAAGTTATTACTGTGTCTAATGCAGTTAGAACTGAGTTTATCCTGTCCTTTTTTTTTTTTTTAGACAGAGTCTTACTGTGTCGCACCTCTGTAGAGTGCGGTGGTGTCACAGCTCACAGCAACCTCAAACTCTTGGGCTTAAGCAATTCTCTTGCCTCAGCCTCCCACATAGGTGGGACTACAGGCACCCACCACAACACCTGGCTATTTTTTTTTTTTTTTTGACTGAGTCTCACTATGTTACCCTGGGTAGAGTGCTGTGGTATCACAGCTCACAGCAACTTCTAACTCTTGGGTTTAAGCAATTCTCTTGCCTTAGTCTCCCAAGTAGCTGGGACTACAGGCACCTGCCACAATGCCCAGCTATTTTTTGTTACAGTTGTCATTGTTGTTTAACTGGCCCAGGCTGGTTTCAAACTTGCCAGCCTCCGTGTATGTGGCTGGTGCCCTAACCACTGAGCTATGGGAGTTTATCCTGTTTTATGTCTCCTAGGTGAAGATTTTCCTTTTATTATACTGACTTAGTTTCAGAGTTATAGGAACTATGATTTTTAGGCCTTTCCTCTCCCCCCCACCCGCCTTTTTTTTTGAGACAGAGTCTCAAGTTGTTGCCTTGGGTAGAGAGCTGTGGCGTCATAGCTCACAGCAACCTCCAACTCTTGGGCTCAAGTAATCCTCTTGCTTCAGTTTTTCTATTTTTAGTTGAGATGGGGTCTTGCTTTGCTCAGGCTGGACTTGAATTTGTGAGCTCAAGCAATCCACCTGCCTTGGCCTCCTAGGATGCTAGGATTATAGGTGTGAGCCACCATGCCTGGCTCTTTCTTCTCCTTATATTTAAAGTTGGCTGTCAGGCCAGGCATGGTGGCTCATGCCTGTAATCCTAGCACTCTGGGAGGTTGAGGTGGGTGGATTGCTTAAGTTTAGGAGTTTGAGACCAGCCTGAGAAAGAGCAAGACCCTGTCTCTACTGACAAACAGAAAAACTAGCCAGACATGGTGGCATATACCTGTAGTCCCAGCTACTCAGTGAGTCTGAGGTAAGACAATTGCTTGCACCCATGAGTTTGAGGTTGCTGTGAGCTGTGATGCCATGGCACTTTAGCCAAGAAAATTGGCTGTCAAATGTGTTTCTCTTTTTGTTTCATGAATTTTCACTATTTAGCTAGAATTTTTATTATTTATTTATTTATTTATTTTTTGAGGCAGAGTGTCACTTTGTAGCCCTCAGTAGAGTGCTGTGGTGTCACAGCTCACAGCAACCTTAAACTCTTGGGTTTAAGTGATTCTCTTGCATCAGCTTCCTAAGTAGCAGGTGCTATAGGCACCTGCCACAATGCACACCTACTTTTAGAGACAAGATCTTGCTCTGGTTCAGGCTGGTCTTGAGTCTATGAGCTAAGGCAGTTTACCTGCCTTAGCCTCTCAGAGTGCTAAGATTATAGGTGTGAGCCACCATGCCCGGCCCCTAGCTAGAATTTTTAAAAATGAATTTAATATGTTACATAAATTTCCCTAGGACCTAGAAGCATGGCTGTTTTGAAATAAATATCAGGTCCTATTGTCAAAATGTGTGAAAAGCTTAAATTCACTTTTATTTATCAGTTATTTTTTACCACGTTTAAAAAAAATCTCTTTATAATTAAAAAAAAAACTTAAAGAGTTGTTGTGCATATTTGTAAAAACTTATTTTTTTCTTATTGTAAAAGTCATATCATAAAGAATTTAGAAAGTAAAGATAAGGTAGCACTTGTAGCTCTGCTTTTTTTTTTTCTTTTGGGACAGAACCTCAAGCTGTCGCCCTGGGTAGAGTGCCGTGGCATCACAGCTCACAGCAACCTGCAACTCCTGGGCTTAAGCGAGTCTCCTGCCTCAGCCTCCCAAGTAGCTGGGACCATAGGCACCAGCCACAACGCCCGGCTATTTTTTGGTTGCAGCCATCATTGTTGTTTGGCGGGCCCGGGCTGGATTTGAACCCGCCAGCTCAGGTGTATGTGGCTGGCTCCTTAGCTGCTTGAGTCATAGGTGCCCAGCCCAAATACTGCTATTTGAAGGGTATTATGCATCACCATCCATAGATGTGAGATCTGTTCCATTTGTCTATCTTCTTTAATCGTGCCAGTCTATATTTTGAATTTTCAGAGTTTATTCCTAAGTAATTTATTCTTTTTGATGCTATTGAGAATGGAATTATTTTCTTAATTTTATTTTGAGATGGTTCATTGTAAGTATGTAGAAATATAATTAATTTTTTTACTTCAACTTTGATAAACTCATTTGTTAGTTTTAACAGATTTTTAGTGAATTCTTTAGGATTTTCTATATGCAAAATTATGTCATCTAAATATGGAGATAGTTTTACTTTTTCCTTTCCAATTTGGGTGTTTTGTCTGATTCTTGGTTTTAGGTGGAAAGCAGTTAGGCTTTGCTATTAGCTGTAGGTTTTTGGTAAATGTCCTTTATCAGGTCAAGAACATTCCTTTCTATTCCCAGTTTGTTGAGTGGTTTTGTCGTTAAAGGTGTTGGGTTTGTCCAGTGCTTTTTCTGTATATCCTGAGGTGGTCATGTGGGCTTTGTCCTTTAGAGTACTCGTATATGGATCACACTCATTAGCTTTTCAGTTGTTGAACCTTACTGTCACAAGACAAGTCTCACCTGATCATGTTGTAGAATTCTTCATGTATCTTGCTAGATGCAGCTTGCTAATATTTTCTTGAGGATATTTGCATCTCCATTCGTGAGAGATACTAGTCTGTAGAACTTTTTGCTTTGGTATCTTTTTCTGGTCTTGTATGAGGGCAGCATTGGCCTCATAGAATGAATTGGTTAGTGTCCCTTCCTTTTATGTCTTTTGAAAGAGTTTGTGAAGATTTGGGGCTGACTTGTCTTTAAACGTTTGGTGGATTCACCACTAAAACCATGTGTACCTGGGCTTTTCTTTCTGGGAAAATCAGTTCCATTTCTTTCCTCATCATGGGTCTGTTCAGATTTTCCGTTTCTTGTTGGGTTGAGTTTGGTCGTGTGTGTCTTTGTAGGAAGTTGCCCGTCTCACCTGTGTCCTTATTCATTGTGTTCCCTCCTAAGCCTTTCCCCCCAATCAGGTGAGCTGCAGCATGGGCTCATTCAGCCCTGATTTTAGTAATTTGGGGTCTTATCTTTTTTTTTCTTGGTCATTTTATCAAGTTTGTTAGTCACTTTAAAGAACCAACTTTTAGTTCTGTTGATTTTTCTCTATTGTTTTTCAATTCTCTTGTTTTATTTATTTCTGCCCTAATCTTTATTCTCTCCTGCTTGCTTTGAATTCAGTTTGCTCTTTTTCTAGTTTTTTTTATGTTGTTGAGATCTTCGTTGTTCTTTAAAAAATAAAGGTATTTATAGTTATAAATTTCTCTCTAAGAACTGCTTTCACAGCACCTTATTTTTGGTACATTGCGTTTTTCATTGAGCTGAAAATACTTTCTAATTTCCTTGTGTTTCCTTCTTTGACTCACTGGTTATGTAGGTGTGTGGTGTTTAATTTCCAAGTATTTGTGAATTTCCCAAATTTCCATTGGCTGTTGACTTCTCATAGAATTCATCTGTGGTCAGAGAACATACTTCTATGATTCAGTTGATTTACATGCACTGAGACATGGTTGATGGCCCAGCATATCCTATAGTTCCATGAGCACATGCGCTGTCTGTTTGCTCAGTCCTCTGCAGGTGTCCACCGGGGCTCCTGTTGGTTAAGTCTTCTGTTTTTATTTTTGCTGTAGGAGTTTTGTTGTGTTTCCTTTGTCTTCTTTCAGTTTGCTTAAAAACCAAAGCTTCAATGTCCCTTCCTGGGTTAATTTGTCTTTAAGTCTTTTGATGATGTATCTCCAGTCTCATTCTAGGATTTCTATTTCCTTAGGGAGAAAAAATCATACCATTGTACTAGACTTGATTTTCTTTAGTAAGACTCTGGCAGTTGTCAATAAAGCCAAAGGATGGCTTGACTCTTATGTTGCTTTTGTCATGGTGCCCTGATGGTCCCTCTTAATTACTGTCCATGCTGCTGTGGTGGTACATTCCTAGGGCTTGGCAGTACCTGCCACAGAGACACAGACAGTGGGTGCTACGAGTGAACAAATGACTCATTCTGCTCTATGATCTTGGTCTATAATTTGTCTTCTCCATTTTCATTTCATTCTATATTCCTAATTGTATATATTTCAATGCTCTTGTTTATTCTGAAATACATCCTGTTTTTTGACCTGTTTCAGTAGACTTGTTTGTAATTTATTGAGTTTACCGGAATTCTAATTTTTTAACTGTTGATTTTGAAATTATTTAAAACTTAAAATTTTTATAAAAAGGTTTCAAGTTTCAAGAGTAGCACAAAAACCTCTAATATTCTGGTCACCCAGATCCATCAGTTTTTATAATCTGCTTTATCATTTGATCGGTTCTCCTTCTGCTTTGTTTTGCCTGTATGTGTGAGTTTCCGGTTTTTGCCTTGTATATAATCTGGCACATACTTGGAACTCAGTAACTGTTTCTTAAGTGAATGATTAAATTATTATTGTATTGAGACTTAAGAACCTTTGTGCTTGTGTCTTTCTCTACCTTTTCTCCCTACTTCTTTTTAACTATGCTGTTTCTTTTTCTTTCTTCCATTCTGGGCCTTAGTCTGCCTGTGGGATTGATTTTCCTGCCTGTTGTCTAGAGCCTGTGGGTCCTGATAACTCTTTGTTTTGCTAGTTCACAGTAATGTTACATGCGGACTGCAAAACTTTATAGATGTCAAGAAAGATCAAATCTGTTGTGCACTAGTATTTTTTGAAGCTTGTTATTCTTTCCTTGAGAAGCACTAAATCAGTCTGACCCACTGAGCTTTCTCGTCGTGAGCTATGCTCTTTTTACCTTCCCACGGATTGTATTGTTCTTGGTTACTCCATGTAGATTTTTTTCCTCTAGCCTTGGGATTGGAGTTAAGTTTATCAGCAAGGGGCTAGAGGTCTCTTTAATAGATGGAAGGGACATGTAGTTGCCCCTTCTTCATGGTTGGGGGTTCCCTGCAGTGCTTTGAACATGTGCTTCTTAGAAGAGAAGAGGTACCATATGAAGAAAGAAAAGCCCACCTCATTCTTACCCCCTGTTTTCTTTTCTCCAAGGGAAAAAAAGAGTAAAACTCCATAATGTAAATATAGGCGCAGTGCTCATAGCTCAGTGAGTAGGGCTTTGGCTACATACTCTGAAGCTGGCAGGTTCGAGCCTGGCCTGAGCCTGCTAAATAACAATGACAACTGCAACCAAAAAATAGCCAGGTGTTGTGGTGGACACCTGTAGTCCCAGCCACTCCGGAGGCTGAGGCAAGAGGATTGCTCAAGCCCAAGAGTTTGAGCTTGAGTTGGGGGGTTGCTCCTAAAGGTTGGGTTAGGGGGTCTTGCTCCAAGGGGGTTCTGGCTTGGCTATGAGCTGTGATGCCACAGCACTCTACTGAATGTGACAAAGTGAGACTCTGTCTCAAAAAAAAAATGTAAAGATAATTTGTTAAAGCTAATGAAATAAATCAAGGCCCTCTGTTATTTATCAAGTACTAATGTATGACACAAACAAATGTCTTGTAAGCATGAGCAACGCAAACACATAAACCAGGGCTGTACTCTGGTTAGGAACATAGGCCCAAGATGGTCTCCTACCCTGGACTCACCAGCTCTGTAATCTTGAGAACTAATAATACTTCCTCTTTAGGGTCACCTCACTTGCAGAAATGGGGACATGAAGGGAATTTCTCTCATGGAGTTGCTGTGAGTTGTAAATGAGAACATGAGTTTTTGGCAAGGGCCCAATTTTCCCTGAGTGGGAAAAATGCTGCTTTAGGTGTGATGGTGGTGTATAATGGTGACCCCGCACATCCTCACGCTCCAAGGGGGTTCTGACTTGGAGGTGGAATTCTCAGTCCAGTAAGCACCCCCGGGGTCTGTGACTGGGTCTGGTGGATTTGAATCTATTCTTTAAAAAGTACATATTTTGGATACTTTTTTCTAAGCATTCCCTTTTGTATTATTATTTATAGTTCTTACATCTCATTTCTTGCTGTGATTTTCACAAAATCTGCAGGAAACAAAATCCTAAACCACCTGCCTCTTCACAGTTCTCTGTTATCGTTCTTTCTTTCCTTACTGGAAGAGGATTCTGCATATGAAATTCTTTGTTCCTGTTTTCTTTGAGTTTCTGTCCGTGTTTGTTCATTGATCTCTATCCACTTATTTATTTCTTCTTTTTTTGTCTTATTCCAGAAAGCATTTGAGGCAGCTTACAGAATTGGAGAATAAAAAATAAGCAAGTTAGAAAGTTAGACCAAGATTAGAAAACCAGGATAAGAGAGATAAGCTTGCAGAGTGTTGGGGCAGCGTGAGGACTGTGTCCCTGCTGCCCATGTGTGCAGTCAGTATATGGACGGGCAGCAGATAGGGCCCCAGCCTCGCAGCAGGCACAAGGAAAACAGGATTGATGGAAGATGCCTACTGTCTGTAAGAGAAATAAGTGGCTAAGGAGAATCCCAGCTTTTCTTTTCTTTTCTTTTTTTTTGAGACAGAGTCTCCCTTTGTTACCTTTAGTAGAGTGCCGTGGCATCACAGCTCACAGCAACCTCAAATTCTTGGGCTTAAGTGATTTTGTTGCCTCAGCCTCTCAAGTAGCCGGGACTATAGGCACCCAGCCCACCACAACACCTAGCTATTTTTTGTTGTGGTTGTCATTGTTGTTTAGCTGGCCCAGGCCAGGTTCGAACCCACCAGTGCCCATGTATGTGGCTGGTGCCCTAACCACTGAGCTATGGGTACCTAGCCCCAGCTTTTCTTGCGATTGAAATTTAGGAGATTTGGCTCAGCATCCATAGCTCAGTGGCTAGGGCACTGGCCACATACACAAGGGCTGGCAGGTGCGAGCCTGGCCTGGGCCTGCTAAATAACAACAACAACAACAAAATAGCTGAGTGTGGCACCTGTAGTCCCAGCTACTTGGGAGGCTGAGGTGGGAGAATCGCTTCAGCCCATGTATGTGAGGCTGCTGTGAGCTGTGATGCCACAATGTTGTACTGAGGGTGACATAGTGAGACTATCTCAAACAAACCCACAAAAAAACAGAAATTTAAGAGATTTTTCTTTTAGTGTTCTATGAAATTAAAAAATATTTCAATTTACTTTTTTTCCTGCCAGTGTTCTGTTTATAACTGGTTATATTTTGTAAATGGCCGTTTCTTCAAAATTCTTCCCTGTTTGGGTCTGATGGCTAGGGAATTAAGTGGCTTTGCTTATTGACAAGAGTTGGTCAGAAATAGAAAATGATAGCCATGGAAAGGATGCTAGTGTTGATAAGCTATTTTTTAAAATGTTGTGCAGGTCAGGAAGTGCTTTTATAGTTTGTCCTCTTTGAGGCTGCAGCATGGTCTCTGGCGAGCCTTGAGAGCTCCACGCTGAGAGAATGTGCACTGGCTTTGCCATTGTCTTCAAGACAACTAAGCCCGTTATTATAAACACGTTATTTCTTATGTAATGCATTTCATGCTCTTTTAATAAAAAATTTCAACAGGGAGGAAAACTTATTCTGACTTAATTAACATTTAATACAATGCTTTGATGGTAGGACTATTATAGAAAGTATGTAAGCTGTGAAAACTAAACACTGCTTCATTATTTAAATTTCAGTAGGGCATATTTAAGTTTTATCTTATTTGTGCCCCTCTTTAACAAAGAAATAAGACAGAGAAAGCAAGAGATTATTTCTTTCCTTCCTCTTGGTTTGCAGGTGCCCTCACCACCAATGGCATAAATCCTGACACCAGTGCTGAAATTGGACGTGCTAAAAACTGTCTCAGCCCCGAAGACATAATTGACAAATATAAAGAGGCCATTTCTTATTACAGCAAGGTAATTTTATTGCTTTGTAAATTTTATATGTAAATGTATTGTAATCAGAAGTTCACATTTTACACAGTGTAATGCTAAGATAGCTCTTAATTATTTGTTTCTATAATTATTCATGTATTATTCTCTAATGCATGACACTGTATACACAGAAATGTTTTCCAATTCAAAACAATACATTTAATATCATAAATGTGGAAGAAGGGGAACAATGCTATTATAGCAACAGTAAGTATCTATTTTCTTGTCCTTTTGATGGTGCGCGTACTGCACTCCCATACTGTGTGGTGACAGTAAGGTTTCATTTGGCACGTTATGTGTTTGTCTACGTTATTAGATCTTCCTTGGGATGGTTTTTCATGACCTATATAGCATTCTGTCTTGTGGGTGCACTATTCTTTCTACTTAGGACATAAAACAATTGCAAATTTCAAATGCACTTACTAAAATCGTGAAAAAGAAAACTTAAGTTGTATAGAAGAGTGGCAATGAATAAAGAATGAAAGTCCTCCATCTTCTCTGCCCCTATTTCCTAAGGGTGGCAAGTACTAATAACTTAGCATATATCCTTCATGGCCTTTGTCTATGCCTATGAAATACACTCACATACACGCTTTATTTTAAAAAATGGGACTGTGCTATCTATGCTATTCTGCCTCTTGCTTTATTCAGTTAGCAATATATCAGAGATCATAGATGCTCTCCTACCTCAAGGCCTGCTTGATTCTTTCAAACGGTGGGGAGAGAGAGGGCTTCTCGGCTGTGGTGTGGTCGGTGTGGTCGTTTACTCTGCAGCGCATCTCATGGGACTCTCCTAAGTGGCACCTGGAGTAAGATGAAATGCCGGGTCTCTTAGAGTTCACAGCTTGCTGTGATTTACTTAATTATTCCCTTGTTGATAGATTCTTAGGGTTTCTCACTTTTTCACAGTTAGAAAAAAATGCTGTACTGAACAGTCTTTTTTTTTCTTTTTTTGAGACAGAGTCTCAAGCTGTCACCCTGGGTAGAATGCCATGGCATCACAGCTCACAGCAACCTCCAGCTCTTGGGGTCAAGCGAGTCTCTTGTCTCAGTTTTTTCTATTTTTAGTAGAGATGGAGTCTTGCTTTTGCTCAGGCTGGTCTTGAACTCCTGAACTCAAGCCATCCACCTGCCTCGGCCTTCCAGAGTACTAAACAGTCTTGTACCTATATTCTTGTATGAGTATTCCTTTAGGTTAGATACAGTATTTCTAGAAATTGAATTGCTGTATATGGCATTTACAAGGGTTCTGTTCAAGTTACTCTTAAAATTCCTTCTCTATTAGAGAATGAAAGACACAGAATTATTTAGTTAACCCATCTTTTATTACTGAGTATTATTCAGTATTGATTTTTCTTTTTCCAATGTTGTAAACAGTGCTCTCATAAATGTCCCTGTAGATAAATTTTTTTTTTTTTTTGAGACAGAGCCTCAAGCTATCGCCCTGGGTAGTGTGCCATGGCGTCACAGCTCACAGCAACCTCCAACTCCTGGGCTCAAGTGATTCTCTTGCCTCAGCCTCCCAAGTAGCTGGGACTACAGGTGCCCGCCACAAGTCCCGTCTATTTTTTGGTTGTAGTTGTCATTGTTTGGCAGGCAGGCCGAATTTGAACCAGGCAGCTCTAGTGTATATGGCTGGCGCCTTAGCCGCTTGAGCAATAGGCTCCAAGCTGATAAATATTTTTGGATTGATTTTTTTTTTTTAACGGAACAATTCTTAAAAGTGAACTTGAGTTAAAGAGTATACATTTTTTGGGGGGTCATATATTACTATATTGTTAATTTACTCTCCCACAAATGAACACTAGCTATTATCCTTTTAAATTATTTGCCAATATGAATGGAAGACATAATTTTTCATTGTTTTAGTTTGCATATACTTATTCCTTTGAGGTGAGGTCTCTCACTGTTGCCAGACTGGACTTGAACTCCTGCGCTCAAGGCATCCTCTCAGTGCAGCCTCCCAAATAGCTGGGACTGTAGGTGCACCACCATTTCTGGCTTAGTTTGCAGTAGATCACACCAGTGGGATGCTGCACGCTTCTTTTTAGCCGTTTGTATTTCTTTTATTAACTACTCATTTGTGGCCCTTGCACCCATTTAACTTAGGGAGCTTTTCTCATTGCATTGTGGTAGCTCTTTGTATATTGTGAATATTAACTTGTGTATCATAAACATTAGACTTTTTAAAATCTTATTTGCCTTTTAATTTTCTTTATGAGGTGTTTGCTTTTGGTTTGGTCACAATGTATTTTTAATGTAGTAGGCCCTTTCCTCGTGGGTTTTGTCTTTTAGTATTATTCTTAGAAATACCTTTTATTGTTTTCTGAGACAGAGGCTTGCTCTGCCACCTTGGGTAGAGTCCAGTGGGGTCATCATAGCTCATTGCAACCTCTAACTCCTGGGCTCAAGCAAACCTGCTGCCTCAGCCTCCCAGGTAGCTGGGACTACAGGTGTGTGCCATGACACCCAGCTAATTCCTCTATTTTTAGTAGAGATAGGGTCTCACTCTTGCTTAGGCTGGTCTTGAATTCTTGAGCTCAAGTGATCCTTCTGCCTTGGCCTCTAGGAGTGCTAGGATTATAGGCATGAGACACTGTGCCTGGCCTTAGAAATACTTTTGTAACAATAGAATAAAATTCTTTTTATATCTAAGTAAAATCAATACTAAACTGTTTTTATATCTAATAGAACTTTTTTATAACTAAAATGGGGATGAAGTTAAGTACCCATCATCTCATAGAGCTGTAGACAGGTATCCTGTATCTCAGATGCTGAGATAACATATACAAAATACTTGTCTACTGTTAGTATTTTTTAGTATTTGCATTGTTATTTATAATTTATTTTGTGTGTTTTATGACATCAAAATGCAGTTTTTTTTTTCCAGGTTACCTAATTGACTCACCAAAATTTATTGAATTCATATTTTTTCTTCAATTTGAATTCTTACCTATACTAAATGCTGTCTCTGTTTCTAAACTTTTTATTCCTTTCTGCTAATCTATCTTTTTTTAACTCCAGCACCATGGCATTTTATCTATTGTAGTTTACTTACTATCTAAAAGTATGACTCTTTTTCTTAAATTGTTTCCTCATTTAGTATTCTTGAGGAATAATAAAATAATTTGTTCAAGTTAAAAAAAATCAGATTGAAGTTTGATGCGGCTTGCAGTAGGTTTTAAATTATTTTTTAGAGAGAACTTTTCTATTTACATTATTGCTTTCCTCTATAAAATATGTTAATGTCTCTATAATTTTATATTGGATTTCTGATTTTGGGCTAAGGAAATGCTCTCTATTAGAAAAGATGAAATGGAGGTCTTAGGCATTCTTCTGAGATATTGGTGTTATTGTATTTTGAATTGGAAGGAACCTTAGTTCCTTCCAATGGCCTTCTGCCATTTAGTAGGTATAATGAAACTGAAGCCCCAGGGGATACCCAAGGGTTTTTGTTTTTTTGTCACTTTGTCACCCTGGGTAGAATGCGGTGGTATCATAGTCCTCAAACTCTTGGGCTCAAGTGATTCTCTTGCCTTTAGCATTTGGAGTACAGGACTACAGGAAACCTGTCACAATGTCCAGCAGGGGGGCTCTATTTTTAGAGGTGGGGGTCAAGCTGGTCTTGAACTCCTGAGCTAAAGCAATCCACCTGCCTCAGCCTCCCAGAGTGCTGGGGTTGCAGGCGTGAGCCTCGTGACTGGCCCTGGGTTGTGTGTCTTCATCAGAGTCATACAATGGCATGATTTGAACTGGAGTCTAAGTCTTAATCATCTTGTACACACAGATAGCAAGCCAGTGATTTGGGAGGGCAGAGGACCCTCCTCTCTTGGTTTCCATGTTTGGTAGAGGTCTTAGTGCTGACCTGCCATTAGTTTATGTCCATCGTGGCTTCTCCAGGGAAGGCTACTCTCTCCTAATCAACTGAATTTCTAATCAAGAATATGCTGTGGACCCATTCTCATTTCCCAGAGAGAGACTATTGGACATAAAACCCTGTGGTTGTACTTTGCCTTCTAGGACCCTCCATGTGGGGTGCTGTCTAGGGCTAGATGAGGTTAGCCTTGAATAAAGTGAGGGTAAAAATCTGTGGTGCTGAACCTTCTCTCATTTCCACTTTAGCTTTGGAGTCAGGCCGACTTGCATTCAAATCCTGCCTTCACCAGTTACTAATTTTGTGACTTTGAGCAAGTAACTGTACTTTTTGGGTCCAATTTTGTTTTTTTGTAAATAAGGATTATATTTATTTGGGGGTTACTGTTAGAATTGAATGAGATAATTCCCTTATTTATTCCTAAAATATTGATTATATGGTACTATGCTGGGCCCTTAGTAGATAGTTATAGGGACTGAGCAGTGAGAATGGAGGCCCAGTGCCTGCATCACAGAGCTGTGTACCAGGTAATGCCTGTAGAAGGCCAGGTGTGTCATAGATTTTTAGCAAATGGCTATTTTCCCCTAATCTCCAATTGAATGTGGGTGTCTTTCTACTAATACAGAATAATTTTTTATGATTTAATTTTAACTATCTTTGTAATAAAATTAAAATAAATTTAACTAAAATATATGTGGAAAAAACCCTGAGTTGACTTTTATTTTTTTTTTTTTGGAGACAGAGTCTCACTTTGTCACCCTTGGTAGAGTGCTGTGGTGTCAGAGTTCACAGCAATCTTCAACTCTTGGGCTCAAGTGATTCTCTTGCCTCAGTCTCCCGAGTAGCTGGGACTACTGGTGCCACAATGCCCAGCTATTTTTAGAGATGAGATCGCTCTAGCTCAGGCTGGTCTTAAACCTGTGAGCTTAGGCAATCCACCCGCCTTGGCCTCTCAAGCAAGTGCTAGGGGATCCAGGCATGAGCCACCACACTGGCCCTGGGTTGACTTTGTTTCTCACTTCAGTAGAAACTGTTTTAAGAGTTCTGAAGGAAAAATCATCATTTTCTTTCAATAGAATCAAATCCCTATGTTAGGTTTTTTGCCTTTTTTTTTTGGTGTGTGTGTTATTAAACGGTACATAAAAATTGATAAATTTCTGACTTCAATGTTGGCATTTAGGTAAGTATAGTTTCTTTTTCTGATTGTCTTTGATAAATTGTAATATGTCACAGGTTATGTGCATGTTACAAGTGTAGAAAAGGGGAAAGGATGAAGATTTGTGCCACCTCATGGATATATTTAGGAAGAAAGGTGACCAGTCACACCTGGGCTCCTTGGTTATGGGTGAATAGGCAGACTGCATCTTCTTGGGCACCTGTGCCAGGCCAGGTCTACGGTGGTCTCAGCAAATGCTTATTTTAGATTAAATGCATCAATTGTTATGTTTTAATGCCTTTACAAAAGAATATCAGTGTGTTATCTCTCCTAAACTTCAGAGTCTCTTTAGGTTAGTATACATGGACTTAATGTCTATAAACATATCCTTAATTTGAAGAAGTTTTTTTTAGTTATATCAATTGAAAATGATTCCAGCTGGGATAACTAGGAAAAAAGAGTGTTTGGAATAGAAATGAAAAATGTGGAAGAACAGTTAGCTTGGGGGATTTTGCAGCAGAGGCCTGGGAGAGAGGAGGGCCTAGGGTGGGGCTGGGACCGGAACCTGGCTTTATTCTCTGCTCTGAGTCTGGAGCCACCCAGTGTGGCTGGTGGTGGATCCTAGCTTGAAGTTAGGAGAATTGGGGGTGATGTTTGAGATATACCCCCCCAGTTTATTGAGTAGATAAATAAAGTTTTACAAAAGCTTTTCTGTTCCAAATGTCTTTGGTCTTTATCTCAGGAACCATAATAGGATCTGAGAAATAGGAACAAGCAACCTAGAGATGGGAAATCAGGAAGACTTTGAACATACAGGGAGCCAGAATTTTTCCAACTAAGTAAAATGCATTTACAAACTGTAGTAAAGCTAGCTGCAGGTGTGAGAAATTCTGAAAATGTTTAGAGTACTTTAAGGGATGATAAGCAGAAATGAATAGCAAAGTATCTGTTGATAATATTTTGAAATTTTGCAAAACAGCAAGCTGTTGTGATTGAGTTATTTGAATGAACACATATTTATGTGGGTTCAGTCAGTCTCATTTTTTGCCCCCCAAAATGATAGACTCTCAAAAACAAATTCTCATTTCTTGGGGTGGGATGGGTTATCAGAAGCCTTAAGCTGGGGAAATTGCTGTTGTGGAGTTGTTGAGTCCCAGTGGTGCAGCCTTCAGAAAATGACAGAAACATCTTCATACTTCTTCTTTGACTAAGGAACCTCCTTTGTATCCTACAGTATAAGAATGCTGGAGTGATTGAATTGGAAGCATGTGTCAAAGCAGTACGTGTCCTTGCAATTCAGAAGCGGAGCATGGAAGCCTCAGAATTTCTTCAGAATGCGGTTTACATTAATCTCCGACAGGTGAGATATTTAGCTAGTCTAACTTGGATCTTCGCAGATAGGAAAACAAAGACTCCAAGGTTAGGACACAAGAGTAGAAGGAAAACATAGGTCACTGAGATTTAGCAGATGCTTAGTGAGCAGGACATTGAGCGAAGAGTGGGGAAAGAGAGAGGAAGCAGGTACCTGCTTGAGCTGGCAGTTCTGCAGGAAAGGCAGACCTGGAGCGGTGGGGTGAGTGAGAAGCAGTGAAGGTGCTGCACCAGGGAGCAAGTCGGTGGCCCCAGATTTAACCTGGAGATTGGAGATGGCCAGATGAAGAGGAGGCGTGGGAAGGAACATTCAGGAAGAAGATGGCTTAGCATGAGTGTGTCTGAAACTGACAGGCAGATCCCTGGGACGGACCAAACGATGCAAGAGATGGGGATGGGGCAGAGGGGAAGAGAGTGGGAGGAAAGGACAAGTCCAAGCAGGAGGGCTTTACGGTTCAGCTGCAGAAGGTGGGGTTTCTTCTAAGAGTAGTGGATTTTATTTTATTTATTTATTTTTATTTAGCAGGCCCTGGCTGGGTTTGAACCCACCACCCCCTGTGCACAGGTCCAGTGCTTTAACCATTGAGCTATGGGCACTCAGCCCTTTTATTTTATTTTTTAAATTCAGATTAATATGGTGGTACAAGTGATTAGGTTACATTATTTATGTTTCTAAGGCAAAGTTCAAGTTGTAGTGGAGGCAGCTGAGCCCTTCATCCTGGGGTGTGCTGTGCACCCTCACAATGTGCCCATCAGGGGGCGTTTACCAACCCTCTTCCCTCCCCTCCTCTCCGCTTTCTCCTTTTCCTCCTCTCTCCTCCCCGCATTTGAATTCACTTGTGTTATTTTCTCTTATGGGCATGTAGTTGTGTTTTTATCAGATTCATTTCAGTGTTGAGTACAGTGTGTACCTCATTTCCATTCTTGTGATAAGGATGTGTTTCATTTCCATCCAGGTAAATATAAAAGATTTAAAGTCACCATAATTTTTATAGCTGAATAGTATTCCATGGTATACATAGAGTAGTGGATTTTAAAACAAAGGTCTTAATAGCAGAGGAACTATGTGATTAGATTTTTATGGAGTAGGTAGTTTGGAGGTTCTTGGGGAGTCCAGGCAGGTGGTACTGATGGCTTCCTCCAGAGGGGTGGGGCTGTCCATGGAAAAGTCAACCAACCCAAAACATGTTCAGGTCTCCACAGAAAGGATTGATGACTGGCCGTGTGAGAGGGTCAGAGGGCATCACAGCCAGTTCTGTTAGGTGGATGATGGCTGACCTTGATCAGAGAGGGGCAAGCTGCAGAAGAAGTTGGGAAGGGTGAGAAAGTCATCTTTGCACATAATGAAAAGACCGAGCTGTGTGGGGCTTGGCCTTAGGTGAGAGGGTGGAGCGTGGAGGAGAGGAGGGAGAGACGTCAAAATCATTTTCCACTTTGAACATAAAGTAGGACTAAACATACAAAAATTATACTATTAAGATGCTCATGTCTCCTTCATCTAGATGGAGGACGTTGACATCTATACTGTTGACGTTTTGCCGTATCTGCTGTAGAGATTTTTTTCTTTTCTTTTTTTTTTTTAGCAACAGAGTCTCACTTTGTTGCCCTTGGTAGAGTGCGTGGCATCACAGCTCACAGCAATCTCCAACTCCTGGGCTCCAGCGAGTCTCCTGCCTCAGCCTCCTAAGTAGCTGGGACTACTGGCGCCCGCCACAACACCCGGCTATTTTTTGGTTGCAGCCGTCATTGTTGTTTGGCGGGCCCAGGCTGGATTCGAACCTGCCACCATAGGTGTATGTGGCTGGCGCCTTAGCTGCTTGAGCCACAGGTGCCGAGCCGGGCTTAAGTGATTCTTTTGCCTCAGCCTCCAGAGCAGCTGGGAGTAGAGGCACCCATCACAATGCTTGGCTATTTTTTGTTGCAGTTTGGCCGGGTCTGGGTTTGAACCTGTTACCCTCAGTATATGGGGCCAGTGCCCTACTCATTAAGCCACAGGCGCCGCCCCAACTGTAGAGATTTTTAATTTTTTCAACAGAAAATAACTTAAATAGAAACAAAATAAGAGAGTTAACTCCCATCTTAGAGTTGGTAAGTATGATTCCTGGCCATACTTTGATACTTTATATTTTCATAGTCATGGTCTATAAAAAGAGACATGTTCTAGCATCACGGTCAGATGCAGAGTGCTGGGGTTGGGGTTCTGGCTCCACTCTCTTTGGCAGGATATTTAAGCTCTCTGTGCTTTAGTTCTCTCCTTTCAAAATGAGTTCATAGCATCTCAGCTAATTTCCAGGACTGGACATTGGGTGCGAGGCTGGCCAAGCAATGTCAGGATGTCAGCCTATAGCCAGCACCTAAGGGGAGACACAACCAGAAGAAAGCCAAAAACAACCAAACAACAATTCCCACAATGTTTTAGACCCTTTAGTATAAGGGAAACAATGCCTCAGAGCTGGGGAACATATTTGTATCGCTGGTCCAGTGTGTCATGAGAAAATAGCTAAGAAGAGGTGCGTCTCTTGGTTTGTTTTTTTCTTCAGATTAGGTTCACTGTTTGCATTTGTTAGATGAAGTTGCGGTTGTAGTTGTGCCCCTTACCCAGGAAGTGTGCCCTGTACCCTTACGTTGTGCTCATTAGGTGGGAGCACACCAGTCCCCCTCACTCCTCCCCTCTCCCCCATCCCTCTTCCTCTCTCCCCTCTCCCTCCTCTTAACTGAATTGAATTGAGGCTTTCTCTTGTGTGTATTAGTTTGTCTCTGGCTTTGTATTAGTATCGAGTACATTGGATACTTGCATTTCCATCTTGTGATCCTTTACTAAGAAGAATGTGTTTCAACTCCATTCTTTTGGCTTATGTTGATGTTTCCAGTAAAGATGAGGAGAAAGAGCAGAAACCTGGCGTGTCACAGTGGAAGCTTCAGTTATGTGCCCAAAGTGAGACAGTCAGTCCCTTGTGATGCAGGGGAACAGCGATGTCTGGATTGCATTTATCATTTAACATGGTGTTGGGGTGACCTTCTGGGCCTGAGCACTGTGAGAGACTGTAAATTCACAGGATGGTGAGGTGTAGTCTAAACGTCCGGTGCTGCTGACAGACCTTCAGGACTTCTCCGGAGGGCCCTGCTGAGGGTGTGAGGCAAGGCTTTCCAGAGAGTGGCCTGAAGAGCCTCTGGGCAGAGGGGCTGGGGGATAAATGTGTGGTTGGGGCTGAGCACTGAGTGGGAAATAATTCAGGGCCAGAGTACTTTTGTTTGTGAGGGACATTGGGGGAAAAGATACTTCAGAGGCAGGTTGAGTCAGATCCTGTTGAAGATCCTGTATAAAAGTAAAGGATGTATGGAGCATATTTGCAAGGGTACAATCAAACCTGTCAAGCATAGAACATAAATGTCTTAACACAATAATTAGGTAAATGAGGCGAAAGCTATGCTGATT
Organism: Otolemur garnettii; assembly: GCF_000181295.1. Lineage (NCBI taxonomy): Eukaryota > Metazoa > Chordata > Mammalia > Primates > Galagidae > Otolemur > Otolemur garnettii. Next base: position 1,141,950 of record NW_003852457.1, read on the forward strand.
GGTTTGATGTAACCACGTCAGATTGTATAAAAAAATCAACACGTTGTGCCCCACATATGCATAAGTGTATTCATGATCTATGTGTATATGGCTTAAGAAAAAAGTAAAAGTAAGGGATGATGGACTTGTCGGGTAGGCAGGAGAGATTCGTGGACCCCAGCTGGGGGGCAGTCCTGTGGGCTTGGCTTTGAAGACCACTTCTGCTCCTCGTTAGCTGCGTAACCCTGGGCAGACTCACTCAGAGTGCCTGACTCTAGTGTTATCATCTGTGAACTAGTGCAGTGATGAACTCCTGCTGATTAGATGGCCTGGTTAGATCAGATACTTCACGTCCTGCACCGATTCAGCACCCGTCCCATGGGTGACTACGACGGGCAAGAACTATGATCAGGTTGTAGAGCTTAGAGAGACACCTTGTGACAGGACAGAAAAAGGATTGTGCTTTTCAAACAGATCCTTAAAGGCCTAAAGCTACAGAATTATAGTCTGGCTGGCAGCTGGTACCCGAGGAATTTGAGACTTACTCGATCTTAATGGCTAGAGTTTCCTTTGAAAATTAAGGTCGAAAATTTGGGCTTGCCACAAGCTGTTTTCACAGGTGGGTGTATAAATACATGTATTTTATAAAATAAAATGTATTCATTAAAAATGTGTGGGAATTTGTTGTTGTTTGCTGCAGCCCTTCCTTTTCTGTTCTCTCAGTCTTCCCCTGGACCACTAGAGGTCAGCAAAGACACACGGGAAGGGGTTCAAGACACAGTGGACTCCTGCCACTGGGCGGCGGGGACAGGGTGGACGTGTTTACTTGGCCTTCTGAGTTTTCCCCAACAGGATCCTTTGCTTTCTTTGACTCATCTCCATGTTTGTTTGCCAGATGAGCAGGCGGCAAAATAATGAGTTCTGGGGGGATTTTATTATAACAATAAAAAAGAAGGGCCTGTAGTTCTTCTGAAATAGAACCAGCTTTTGGTTCTTGATCAAGTATATTCTATTGTAGAAGTGATGTGTTATGTCTATTCCTGGAAATGATTCTGGCTGATATGGAAATTTTGAAAGGAGCTGAGATATTATTATTGTAGGTTCCTTCTGCTTCAGGAATCCCTGTGCACCCATAAAAACTGATAAATAATACATTTGGATTTAGTGGTGTTGGAAAGTGGTGTTCTTCACTTTACAGAATTCAGTGCAGGATCCCCCTCTTTGTGTTCAGGGACACAGACTGAACTGCCTTTCTCTTGTTGTTTTGGTGTGTAGTTTATAATAATTACCTAGCTATGGTAACTGACAAATGGCAGCACGCATTTCATTATGAATGTGTGTGTTTGACTTGTAGATTTTACAAGCAAATGATAAGAGAGAGGTGAGGGGGAAGGAATAAGGACTGTGGCACCCCAGATTGAGGTTTAAGTCGCCATTTCTGCCCTGTGTGAGTTGGTATGGTTGTAACCCCTATAGCCTGTTTCCAGATCTGTAAAATGGCAATGAGCTGTTTTGTCAGTGGTATAATAATGTATATAAAGTGCTTGACATACACAAAGTGTTCAGAAGATGTGTCTGCCTCACTGGTAATATATCAAAGGAGTAAAAGTTGTGAATTTGAGTTATTTCCTTTAATCCTTATAATTCCGTGTTCCAACTGCAGTCATTCTTATTTACAGAGGAGAAACTCCAGGCTAAAGAAAGGATATGTGGGCTGGGTGTGGTGGCTCACACCTGTATTATCAGCACTATGAGAGGCCAAGGCAGATGGATTGCTTGAGTTCAGGAGTTTGAGACCAGTCTGAGCAAGAGCAAGACCCCATCTCTACTAAAAATAGAAAAATACAGCCAGGGGTTGTAGCAGGTACCTGTAGTCCCAGCTACTCAGGAGGCTGAGGCAGGAGGATTGTTTGAACTCAGGAGTTTGAGGTTGTTGTGAGCTGTGATGATATCATGGCACTGTGGCCTGGGTCCCTGGGCAAAAAAAAAAAAAGTAAGGTTGTGTAACTTGTCCAAAGTCAGCACATAATTTCAGAGGGGAAAGGACTTCTGGGAAGTGTGCTTGATTTCTCTTCCCTTCACTCATGTCTTCCACTCTGGAGACCAGGCATGAGGCATGTGTCAGGCCACCTACTAGCTCTTGAATGTTTGGTGGGCAGCAAAACAGACATGGTCCTGCACTGAATGAGCTCAGGTCTAGAGGGAAATAGGCACTAAACAGATAAGCAAATTTCAATTACAAATTTTTTTTTTTTTTTTGAGACAGAGCCTCAAGCTATCTCCCTGGGTAGAGTGCCATGGCATCACAGCTCACAGCAACCTCCAACTCCTGGGCTCAAGCGAGTCTCCTGCCTCAGCCTGCCAATTAGCTGGGACTACAGGCGCCCGCTACAACACCCGGCCATTTTTTTGGTTGCGGCCATCATTGTTGTTTGGCGGGCCCGGGCTGGGGATTCGAACCCGCCACCTTAGGTGTATGTGGCTGGCGCCTTAGCCGCTTGAGCCACAGGTGCCAAGCCAATTACAAATTTTATTAATCCTACAAAGGAAAAGAACATGCCCTGCCATGTAGACCTGGGGAATTTTTAGAGTTGTGGCTGTTCAGGTGGTATTAATCTCAGTAAAGTAAGTTCTGTTGCCACACAAAGAAGATGAAAAGGCAAAGCCTCTCCACCAAATAAGATGAAACTTATGGAGGATACTGTTAGACAAGCAGTCGGCTCCTTGTAGACATTTCACTAGATGCTTTGTACAAAGATATTGGGATGTTATCATTGTGACAACTTTGCTAAGTATTTTATCATGCCCAGTTTTAGATATGAGAAGTTGTGGACAGGGGAGTTTGCTGGATACTGATCATTATCTTGTAAATACCATCGTTGGTGTTTAAACCTAGTTTGTTTTGGTTCTAAAATCCAAGCTTTATGAACTGAATCATATAGTTTCCCTCAAACAGTCCAAACTATTGAAATTAATTTTCTTAATTCTTAGAAGAAACTGGCAATTGATAGTAAGAGAGAGTGCTAGTAAGGAATTTTTGTAAAACCTATAAGAGACAATCTGACCATGTCAGAGTCAAGAACACACTCTAGGATCATGTACTGATATACTCAAGCCAATACCCTTTGCCTCCTACAAACCTAATGTTCAGGAATGATTCTGAGCCATTTGAGTATACTTTGGCTTGTGATGCTATTGACTAAGACTTGCAACCTTTTTGTCCCTGGTTAATTTTCTCTTCAAAGTCATTCAACTTTTATGCAGGCTACTTGTTCAGATGTAAGAATAGCCTCTTTACAATTTTTGATGCATTTCCTTAATGAAGCTGTTGCTAAGGAAACTCAGCCAAACCCTGGTAGACATTCACATAATAATTGCAACTTCAGAACTTTGTGTCAATTTAAGCTCAAAATCAGAGGGATAGGGAAATTCAGGAAGGCTTTTTAACATAGGAGGGTGAAAGTACTAAGAAAGCAGCTTTGCTAAGGTTGAAACCGTTGAGTCTTGCCGGCAGGGTGCCTGGCTTTTAGGGATGGTTAGTGGGGGATTTATGGTTCTCACAAAGCTGCTGCTGGACAGTGAAGGAGGACAGTCAAGTTTCTTACTGGAGATGGAGAGGAAAGAGAAGGTACTGAGATGTCTCTGGAATACGGCATGCTGCCTTGTCCTTAGGAGAGAGGAGTTTTGTGGGGAACAGGCATGTAAAGAAATCTCTTAAGCAAGGCGAAGCTGCAGAGGAGTGAGCAGAGGGCCTGGGATGCCGGCTGGTCTTTTTTTTTTATTTCAACTTTATTACTTTGAAGGTTTTTTTTTTAATTTTTTTTTTTTTTATTACTTCTTCCTCCTGTAGTGTTTTCTTGCCCCCCATGGAGCTGGAGTCACAAGGTCCGGCTGTCTCGTTGTCCTGTTGTTGTTGTAGAGACGGGGTCTCACTCTGGCTCATTTGGCTCAGGGGGGTCTTGGCTGGTCTCGAACCTCTGAGCACAGGTGATCCACCCGCCTCGGCCTCCCATAGTGCTGGGACTACAGGCGTGAGCCACCACGCCCGGCCCCGGCTGGTCTTTAGGGAAGGCACGGCCTGCGAAGATGTGGGAGTCTTTGACCTGATCCTTAGGTTAGGTTTCAGATCTCCATTTGAAGCCCAAAAAAGTGATGGAAGAGGGAAGGGGCTAATGGGAAAAGCCAGAGACTGGAGAACGACCCATATGCGTGTGATGCAGTGTCATATGTAACCCAGGGAAGTTATTTGAGAATGACGCTCAGCAATAAGAATGAGGCTTCAGAATTCCCCACGGGGGGGGGGGGCGGCGGGGGGGGGCCATGGCAGCAATTGGCGCAGTTACCTATTCCATGGCACTGTGAACCTTGTATCATATTATATTTTTCTTTTTGTTTTAGCTTTTGGGAAGCTTAGAGCTGAATCTGTGATCTACTCTTAATAATTATGCCTACTCCATGGCACATTTTTGTGATTTGACCTTCCCTGTATTTTATTTTGCTATAATTCTCATTTTCTCTTCCCCCTCTTTTTTATCTTTTTTTGTTAAGTTGTATGTGTTTTAAAAATTGATTAAAGATCCTTTTTAAGAATGAGGCAGAATGTAAATAAATGCATAAACAGAGCATATCACAGACACTCATTGCTTTTAGAAATTCTAAACTGTTTACCTTAGGGGCTACCTTAAAGCTGAGATGAATATTAAAGTGATACATTTTTAATAGGAAAGTTTGGTAATGTATGCAGATTCTAGAGCAGGGATTGTGTCTGAGTCATTTTTATAGTCACCATGCCAAGCACAATGCTTGTCATAGATGAGGCATTTATTAATGTTTGTTGGGTGAATTAAACAGAGGCAGCTATGACGCAGCTTCCTCCTGTGATTCTTGCCAGCACTGGCAGCTCTCCTTTGAGCAGCAGTGACAGCAGTGGATATACAAGGCCCTGTACGAAGAGCTTGATACTCATTTCTGCATTTAGTCCTTAAAACCCTCTGTGAGAGGTTATTTTTGTTGTTTTATAATTTATAACATTAAAAAAATTATTTTACTTATTTATTAATTTTTTAATTAAATGATAGCTGTGTACATTAATGCAATTCTGGGGTACAGTGTGGTGTTTTCACATACAATTTGAAATATTTTCGTCAAACTGGTTAACATAGCCTTCATGTCATTTTCTTAGTTATTGTGTTAAGACGTTCATAATCTACTCTTAGAAAGATTCACTTGTACCCTTGTAAGATAAACCATAGAAGTGATCCCTCCAATCCCCCTCCCTCCTCCCATTACCTCTACCACTCTCCCTCCCCCCTCCTCATATTCTTAGGCTGTTATTAGGTTATAGATTTCACATGAAAGCTATAAATTAATTTCATAATGGGGCTGTGTACATTGGATACTTTTTCTTCCATTCCTGTGATACTTTGCTAAGAAGAACACTTTCCAGCTCCATCCATGTGAACATGAAGGATGTAAAGTCTCCATCTTTCTTTATGGCTGCATAGTAGTCCATGGTGTTTTTATTTAGAAAGACTCCAAACCTTCAGAAAAGTTGTACGAGTAATACAATGAACACTTGCACTCCCTTCACCTGAAAGGACAGCGTTTGTGTTGGAATTATTCATTGAGCATAAGGTTTTTAAGGCTTATTCCTGTGGTAGCAGGAATCAGTATCACATTCTTTCTTATGGCCGGATAAGGTTCCATCATGTGGATGTGCTGTGCTTTATGGATCTGTTCATTGATTGGTGTACATTGGGTTGTTCCATCTTTTAGCTAATAAGAACCATGCTTCTGTGAACATTTATGTACAAGTTTTGTAGGAACACAGGTGTTCCACGTTCTTAGTATAAACTTGGGAGTGGAATTGCTGGGTCATATGATAACGGATGTTTAACTTTTAGAGAAGTGTCAAACTATTTTCCAGTGCAGCTGTGTCATTTTACATTTCCTCCAGCAACATGGATGGATTCCCGTTGTTTCGCACCCTCACCAACACTTACCATTGTCCATCTTTGGATTCTAGCTGTCCTGATGGGTTTGAAGCAGTATCTTGTTTTGGTTTTGATTTCCATTTCCCTGATGGCTGGTGATGCTGAGCATTTTTTCATGTGCTTACTGGCCATTTGTCTATCCAAACTTTTTGCCAATTTTTAAATTGGGTTTTATTTTATTTTTGTTCAGTTGTAAGAGTTAATTGTATATTCTGGATACTAAATCCTTATCAGATATACGCTTTGCAAAATTTTCCTTCCATTCTGGTGTTTCATTTTACTTTATTTATTTATTTTTTGAGACGGAGTCTCACTATGTCATCCTCAGTAGAGTGCCATGGCGTCACAGCTCACAGCACCTCCAAGTCTTGGGCTTAAGTGAGTCTCTTGCCTCAGCCTCCCAAGTAGCTGAGACTACAGTCGCCCACCATAATGCCTGGCTGCTTTTTTTGGTTGTAGTTGTCATTGTGTAGCAGGTGCAGGCCCGGCTCGAGCCCGCCAGCCTCAGTGTATGTGGCCGGCGCCCTGCCCACTGAGCTCCAGGCACTGCCATCATTTTGCTTTTTTGATGGTGTCCTTGGTTGCACAAAAGTTTTTAATTTCAATGAAGTATAATTTCTCTGTTTTTTCTTTCATCACATGTGCTTTGGTATTATATACAAGAAACCATTGCTAGCTCGAGGTGGAAGATTTACTATGTTTTCTTTTACGAGTTTAGAGGTTTCACTTTCTGTTTAGGTCTAGATCCATTCTTCAACTTAAGTTTTGCTTATCATGGGAGATGGGGGTCCAGCCTAATTCTTTTGCGTGTAGATAGCTAGTTGTCCCAGCACCATTTGGGGAGGAGACTCCTCTTTCCCGATCAAATGGTCTTCTCATCCTTGTAAAAAATTAGCTGACTATAATATAAATTTAAAACAAATTTTAATTTTGACCTCCCATTTGTTCCTGCAATTCCATTACTAGGCATTTACCCAGAAGGAAAAAAAAAATCCTTTTAGCAGAAGGATATTTGCACTAGACTGTTTATCACAGCTCAATTTACAATCACCAAAAATGTTGAAACAACCTAAATGCCCACCAACCCAGGAATGGATTAACAAGCTGGGGTATATGTACACCATGGAATACTATTCAGGCATTAAAAAGCTAGAGATGTTACAGCTTTTGTATCAACCTGGATGGAGGTAGAACCCATTCTTCTTAGTAAAGCATCACAAGAATGGAGAAGCAAGAATCCAATATACTTGATTCCAATATGAAGGCAGTAGATGAGCTAATACAAGAAGGGGTAGGGGAATGAGGGAGTGGGGAGAGGGAGGAGGGAGGGAGTTACGGGGGGTCATGGTGTATGGAACACCTCCTGGGGGTGGGACACGAGTATAAGAGGGACTTTATCTAACAAATGCAATCAGTGTAACCTAATTCCTTATACCCTCAATGACTCCTAAACAATAATAAAAAAATTCTGAATTCTGTTTCAGTGGCATAGGTATACTTCACGTATCTGTGCTTATGCTAGTACCATACTATCTTGATTACTGTAGCTTGGAAGTAAGTTTTGAAGTTGGGAAATGTGTCTCTTCCAACTTAGTTTTTTTTCCATACTGTTCTGGCTGTTCTGGGTTCCTTGCACTTTCACATGAGTTTGAGGATCAGCTTGTCAATTTTTCTAAGGGAACCAACTGGGATTATATTGACTCTATAGATAAATTTGGGGAGTTTTGCCATCTTTTTTTTTTTTTTTT